>NW_005871257.1:382295-396276 GCF_000147115.1 Myotis lucifugus
TAAAAAAAAAAAAAATCCCTGCATTCCACCTTGGGTCTGTCTAGTCCAGTGATGGCGAACCTATGACATGTGTGTCAGAGGTGATACGCGAACTCATTTTTTTGGTTGATTTTTCTTTGTTAAATGGCATTTAAATATATAAAATAAATATCAAAATTATAAATTGTTGTTTTACTATGGTTGCAAATATCAAAAAATTTCTATATGTGACACGGCACCAGAGTTAAGTTAGGGTTTTTCAAAATGCTGACACGCCGAGCTCAAAAGGTTTGCCATCACTGCTCTAGTACATGAAACAGTGTGGTTGTACCAAAAGCCCTGTCATCCTGCTCACCTCAAGCCAGAGTCATAGTTATAAGCAGCATAGAGCATAGACCAACTGTAGCAAACTTAAGCCGAGAATACAGTTTTTAAAAAGAAAAAAAGAAGAACTTTTATCACTCTGGGAAAGCTGCAAAACCAGGATCAGAACATGAGCGGGAACAAGGGAGTCCCTGTGTCCAGAGCCATAGCCAAATGTGAGCATGATGTATGTTTCATATCTGTATCCTGGGTATTGCATAGCCCCTGTCAAAAGCTTAACAACATAAGAATATTAACAGCCATGCCCTATGGATATGTCTGGACATCTGCTACAAGACATCTCTTGTGGTCTCACCTTTTACCAGACTCACCCCCATCCTCTGTCAGTATCTCCTAGTGTTTCCACTTCATCCTTTCGTTGTCTGATCCTCCTCCAACACTCTACCATTGGGACCACTCAAGAAGTTCCTAGAAATAGAAGATCGTTAACCACTCATGAGTGCACCCAATGTTTAGACATTTTAACTTGCAGTCCCAAATTAAAATTATTTTAAGTAGCCATTAACTTTCTACAAATATTTTGGAGTATCTGATAAACTTTTGGGCAGTGATATATGTTTGGGACATGAAAAATTAAAGAGAGTATCTTTGGCTTCAAGATAGTCACTGTGTAGGGAGAAGAAGCCATATAGAACCTAACTATACCATGATGCGAGACGGGCTCTGATAGACTTTTGTGTGAAGAATTATAAGAACACAGATGAGAGACCAATTCTGCCTGCAAGTAGTCAAGAGAAGCTGAAGAAAAAAAAATGCACACAGTTGCCAAAATACCATTTAGGCATAAACATAATTTCTCTGCTTGTTCAGGGTGTGTATCATCCATTGTATTTTCAGTCAAACATGCACATTTAATTTTCTCTATTTCACAGGGTTGAAGTAGTAAACTATGCCTCAATGGACATAATTTGGCTAGCTTCAAACAGCATCCCCGAATCTACAGTCATATAGCATTTTGGTCCTATCCTCCCAAAGCCCTGGGCTACACAATAAATTTTCTTATATTACAGTTGTTGGGTGATAAGAGGAAAATACATGTAACCAGAAAATAGAATTTTAAAAGCTGTTTTTAATGTACCAAGGAAACATATTCTGGAAATGAATTCTTTATCTTTGAGATTTAATCTGCCTGAGGTACATTCTTGGGGCGAGAAGAAGACAAGGCAAAGGTAGCCATAAATGGAAAAGTATTCAAAAGTTTACATTTTAAGCTTTCCATTTGATATTTTAAGGCGTTGTAGATATTTCTGTGAGCTCTCTGTGAGCGAGTTGAATACATCAGCCTGTGTGTCTGTGGAATGGAGCAGACAGCTCTGCAGTGCGCTCAGTAAGGATCATGCATTTTTACATTATTCAGAGTTTGATGCCACAAACAACAACAAAAAAAATGCTACTACACTTTGCCTTTACATTAAGAGGAGATATATATATTTTTTTAATTTCACAAAATGGAATTCCTAGAGTAATGGTCTCGTTGGCATGTAGACAGACTCCTGCAGGAACTGGCTGTGAGCTTCAAACAGTCTCACTTGTCCAGCTCATAATCTCATTCAAAGAGGGTATTGGATTTGTTTTTCTTTCAGGGTTATGATGTAGGTGTCTGTTGTAAAATATTTCCTGCCTTTTTTTACTTACCCTCAGTGAAAACCCTGATTTTGCTTCTTTTGAAAATCATTTCTTTGGATTATAGAATTGTCCCTAAGAATATACCTATAAAAATATAAATATATATAGAGAATACAGTATTCTAGGAGGTAGTACTTTTCTAGATATATTTTACTCAATAATAAATTACATGCTATGTATCACTAGAATAAATTCAACAATAGATGTATGAATAAATGGATGGATGGAAATCAGTTGGCAATACCTTTAGAGAACCAAGATTGGGGCAAGTCACAATTGAGACTCAGGATATATCAGATTTCTACATTGTAAAAATGGGTAAATTTCTAAAGTAGGGAGATTTTTCCAGAAATAATAGGCTCGGAGGATGTATCGAAATTGGAAGCAAAGCAAGATATAGATAACTTGACTACAAGAAATAAGCTGAATTAAAAAAAAAAGTAGGTCCCCTGATTTGACAAGTACATATTGAAGGATTTATGATGTACTGTGTGTGTGGTCACGTTCATGTGTGCATGTGTGTTTAGCAGTAAGTAGTGACAAAGCCATTTGATTGCAGGCGTTAGTCCCAAAGTGTTGTGACCATATCCTTTCAGTTGCCAACTAACACTCTATTAGTATCTTCAACAAATAATGTATTCCCTTGATTTTTCTAAAATTAATTTTATAAAAATATCATCATGATGTTAAGGATTATCTTGCAATTCAGATGAGTGTGTACACTAATGATTAGACATTTGATTAGATTTGTGAGCCTGATTCCCCTTGCCAGAGAGAGAAGCTGCTTAAAGTGTACAGGATTAAAATTAATTGTACAAGTTAAGATTCACAAGGAGATGTGGGGCAAGTACCTGATCTACTACATCGCATGGCCCATTTCTGTTGGGCATTGTATTACTTATATATTGCTTATAACAAATGGTCACAAAAACTTATCAGATAAACACAGCAAGCAATTATTGTATCACAGTTGTTGTGGGTTAAGATTTGAGGAGCAGCTTGGCTGGGTGATAGTGAATCAGGGTGAGATTAAGATCAAGAAGTATCATCAGAAGGTTCAACTGGGAGGTTATCAACTTGCAATATCACTTCATATAATAGTGTCAGGCTTAGCTTCTCACAGGCAGGAGACCTCATTAAATGGGTTTTTCCTTAGTCGGTTTGGATATCCTCATGACATGAAAGGTAGTCTCTCCAGAATGAGTTATGAGTAGTGATATATACAAATATGGATGTAGCTATAGATATAGAGAGAATGAGAGGATTAAGCTGATAAAAGATGTTGTATTTTGTAGCCTAATCCCATAGCTGATATAGCATCATTTCTGCCATATTCTATTGGTCACATAAACTAATGGTGAAATATGGAAGGGAACTACAAAAGGATGTATACTAAGAGGCATGTAATTGGAGATTATTGTACTAGTGATCAAAATATAAAGTGCTATTTTGAAAATCTATAAAGCTAATCTCTAATTATTAATAGTAAACCATTAAAAATACAAGAAAAGTCATAGGAAGTATATGTAACTTGTCTTGTCAAGCACAATAAAAATTTAGCAATCTCATTTTCAGAAAAAATACATTGAGGCCCAGAGTCTTAGGAGATATGAAAAAAGCAGTAGTAATCAATCTGGACCTCTCTTGTATTAGTGAATTTTCACTGCATAACAAACTACCTCCCAAATGGGCATCCTGAACAACATTTAATATTTTTTCACCATTTTCTGACAAGGCTCTGCAGTGCTTTTGGTCTGAACCAACCTCCCTGATCTCTGTGATTAGCTAGTGGTTCTGCCCAGCTTTGAGTGTACAGATAGCCTCACTCACATGTTTGGTTATGGGCTGAAGTGACCTGGATGACAAAGACGGCTTGGCCAGATGGCTCTCATTATCTAGATATGTAGACTAGACTCACTGACATGAGCATAGCTGCAGTGTTCCCAGGAGCAGCACGAGAGAGGAAAACTTACCGAAGGTTCTTCTCAATCCTTGTTGGCATCACATGTATGACTGTCTATTCTCAAAGGGAGTCTCATGGACTCTGCCTTCTAACGTACAGTGCTGCAAAGTCATGTTGCAAAAGGGCCTGCACACGGGTGGGGAGAATTGGTTACTAATTTTGCAATCACTACACTCTCCAATTTGTATGATCTCCAATCCATTGTTTCTAGACACAATCTAAGGGCATGGCTCATTTTGTCTTGGTGCTGAGGACATCCCCACCCAGTAAAATAGAGAATGAGACAAGGGCCTGCATGGAACAATTTAATTGGAAAAGTCATTCCAGGGAGCTGGAGAGGGATTGGGAAGAAAGACAAACAGCGTGGACAAAAAGGCAATGCAATGGTGAATAATTTAATTGATTCAAGTTTGACCCAACCAAGACCTTCCAAGGAGATATGCACCATAAGCCTCAGAAGCATCCATCCAAAGAAAAGAAGAGGGAAGATTCTCTACCAACCATCACATTCCCATTGTTCAAGAACTGTGCCATGGCATATGACACCATCACACTTCCTGGTCATTGTGGCATTAATAAGTAGATTTCCTCCTGTGCAAGTCAGTGACGTTAAGGAATTCCCAGGAGAGGAAACAACATATGCATAGTGCAACTCAGAGGTTGGTTGTTGCATCAATACCTGTAGGAAAATATGAATTAAGATGTATGTGGAGCACAAAAGATTTTTTTCTGAACAGTACTTGAGCAGAGTTATCACATTTTGTGTAGAGAAGCTAGGCACAACTTATTATATGTGTTATCTCATTTAACCCTCACCACACCACAACTACCAGAGAAACTAAGTCAATGCCCAAAGCTACAGTTGGTTAGTGGAGGAACTCAGATTTGAATGAGGTTTTCTAACACCAATGCTTTATCAATGTATTTTACTTCCTAAAATCCTGGTGTGTGTGTCTTTTTTGTGGAGGATGAAGATGAAGTGGGAATGATTGAGCAAGGCTGCAGATTGTGGGTTCTTGGACATTGCCCTATAACAGGATGTAGGCCATCTTTTATAATTTATTCATTCCAAAAACCTGATAGGTTTACTTAGGGGCCGTCCATGAATACAGAATAGGGGGTATGCAGCCATATATGTATGAGTTGACATTAACTGAGCTGGAATAATTTTTTTCTCATCAGAGTGAAGTTGGCTGATAGTGTTTTCTATCAAGTCACATAATCCTTGTCCCTCCTGTAAGGCAGGAAAATAAGGAAATGGGACATATTTTATGATGTAGTGGGCATATCACATTTAAATGGAAATTGTATTCTTATGATAGTACAGGTTCTAAAAAGTTCATTTACTCACCAATTCTTCAATCAGAACTCCCCATGAATGATCATTTCTTCACATCTTTCAGTAAAATGACAGCTGATAGACATAATGGTGTCCTAATCTATTGTGAAACTACAAAAATGCCTTTTTGGTTATCATGGCAATGAATAAACTCTCAATCTAGTTTTCCTCATTGATTTAATTTTATTATAAGCTTGGAAAAGTCACTGTTTCATATATCATACATATGATAACTTCATTAACCCTAAGATTAGATTAAAAAGAAAACCATTCCTCAGCAATGCCATAACACAGAGAATTACTATGAAGCAGTTAAGTGTATATATGTTTCTTCTGTGAATGAACAAAGGAGGTCAAGTAGAGAAACCTACTGAATTTTATTGCTGTCTCCTAAAGTGTGTGTACGGCACCCATAAAGAATATGGTGAGAAAGTAAATTATGTACTGGGAGAAGCTTGGCGGTGAAGTCATTTATATAGCTCTGAGGGATTTGCATACAGTGGGAGAGGAGAGCCTGGGAATCATATTTCTATGCATTGCTTTACTTTTCCCATCTGAGTATAAGGCATTCCGTGAGCTTCTTTGATTTTAGACACACAATCAAAATGTCTATCATGAATTTTCTGGGTGATAATTGCTGACAGGATTTCTGACATTTTAAATTTAACTGTGCTTTTTCTTTGTGCTTCAAACAATACACTGGGCTTTCTAGACCTTTCAGTGTGCTTAGAGATGTATCACCAGTCATTTTAAGTGTACTTGGTGTTATTTAAAATATTTATTAAATGCCTGCCGACGTGTTCCTTAAAGAATAGACTGAGTCCCTATATATGAAACAGAGGAAGTTCATGCCATTGGGAAAATAGACTATAAGGTTAGGTGAGTCTTCTTTACACCATTTAATGATATTCTAGAAACAGTTCCACAGTCTTGGGATGTATTCTGAGAATAGAAAAAAAATTATTTTGACAACTAGATTGTCTTTTCACTGAAAAGTAGAATGTTAATCAATGAATTATTTGTTCTTTTTAGAGCCACTAAATGTCAATACCTTGGCATATTTGAGAAGGAGCAGCAAAGAAACATCGTTGTAACTTTTAAACCTCATCTTTATGCACAGCACATTAGAGTTCTCACAATGTGTTCATCTACTTTGTTTCAACCCGAAAGTAAACACTGGAATTCAAAATAAACTTTAACAGTCTCATCTTCCCAATGGAAAAGAGTTGACTCAGGGAAGAAAAATGACTTTTCCAAAGTCACAGAGAAAAGTAAGGAAAAACCAGAATTTGAATTGATTTATTTCACCCTAAGCAGCACCTCCCCCTCACACTCTGCCCTGAGTGTACAAGAATGAGCAAGCTGCTCCCTCTTGCTCACCCCTCTACTAGTGCAACCTCACTCTTTGTTCATGTAAAATAACCTTGCTCTTGGGTTGATCAAAACTAGGTGAGAAATTCAGGAAGTTATTTTTTCAAAAATTTACATTACTTCTTCTATGCAACTATATCAGTTGTCATTTTATGCACATTCTGTGGACATAAAAAAGTGAGACATCAACAATGTTTTGATTATACATTGACTACTATCAGAATAGCAAAACCAAAGTTGTGGATTTTTCTGGCAGGGTAATAAACACCCCACTTTCAGTGTCCAGGTGACTGATTTGACACCATTGACAGAAAGATTAGCTCCTTATAAATTTCCAGACTAGCTTCTATCATCATAGTTACAATGCAAAGCAATGATATTTAGGTATCCTGATACTTGTGATACTAATGTATTTGAGGCTCTCTCTCTCTCTCTCTCTCTCTCTCTCTCTCTCTCTCTCTCTCATGCAGAAATTGGCTATTTCCAAAATGGTATGCATTCTATACATCCCTTGGACACTGGAAAACTCATGTATATTTGTGGAATTGAGATAGAAGAGGGCTAGGTATTTAGAGGCATATGAAATAACCAATCACAAGGATGTTGCTAAGGCAGAATTCTCTGAAAGAACCAATCAGAAGCCAGCAGGACATATTTCAACCTCTATACAGAGTTTCCACTTGGATCCCCTCCCTGCTAGAGGAAGTCTGTCTAACTGTCAGTAAACTTTGCTTTTCGCTTACCTTCTTCGGCCATGAACTCATTCTTTGATTTTTTGAGACAAAGAACTCAGACCTGAATAGAAAATTGGTATCAGAATGGATTATGCTTTTTAAAGTCTAATGTCTTTAAACTTAGAATGACAATAATATATGTATAAATTGTGTATTTCTTTTTTAAAATATATATTTTATTGATTTCATAGGAAGGGAGAGGGAGAGCGAGATAGAAACATCAATGATGAGAGAGAATCATTGATTGGCTGCCTCCTGCACACCCCGTACTGAGGATCTAGCCTGCAACCCTGGCATGTGCCCTGACCCAGAATTGAACCATGACCTCTTGGTTCATAAGATGACACTCAACCACTGAGCCACACCAGCTCGACTAAATTATGTATTTCTTAATAAAAATTAACTATATTACATTTATTTAATATAAAATAGCCTTCTTTCAAATTTGCAAAGTAATTTAAAATAAATAACATTGCCTATTGCAGATAAGAATTCATAAATTATATTTCATATTTCCCCAGAAGCTAGAAATAATAAACATTGAGCACACACTATCTGCTTATTATTGGCACTTATTTTTAATTAAAGATTTCATAAATATTTGATTTATTTGTACTTAATATATATGTTAGATGTGCATTTACACACATCTATATAATTTTACTAACTTAGTGACAGAACCACTACGTACCTCTTTTCACATGGTAAATTAGGGATAACACGGTTTCCTGAGCATTGAGAAGCTTCATGTGTGTAAAACACTAACATACAAAAAGAAAAAACTAATTTTTAGTATTTTTTATTATCATTATTCTAAATATTTTAAACCAAATGATACTGAAGGATTTAGATTTAAATGTATTGTATTATCAAGTGACTATTATTAAGCTAATCTTCAATGTAGAAAAGAAAACCAGGTTTAATATGTTACAAGTGTTTTCAGAGTACACATATTATTCTTATGTAAGCAATGTGATAAGTAAATGGCTTTTTTCCCCTTATATGTATAAAATCTCATTCTATTTCCCAAATTCTTAAAGTTGAGATTTTTAACATCCTAGAAAATTAAACTCACAAAGAAAATCAGGAAGCTCGCGTCTGGCACCTTAGACCATTCAGCCATCCTGACACATTATTTTATATTGTTATTAAATTTATTCTGGTGATATTAGTTAATAAGATTATATTATTTGAAAATATATGCACCCCTATGTTCATTGCAGCACTATTCAGGGTGGGCAAGACATGGAAACAACCTAAGCGTCCTTTGATGGATGAGTGGATAAAGATGGGGTACATATCCAGGGTGTCCCCCAAAAATGTATACACACTTTAACAGTTGATGACTCAGTTTTGAAATAAAATGTATTTTAATAAGCACTACCTTCCTAATTATTCAAAGTGTGTGTATACATTTTGGGGGGCACCCTATATACTACGGAATACTGCTCAGGATACAATCAAGTCTTAGTTACCATGATGCATTTCTTTCCCTTTCATGTGACTTTGTATATCTCCCCTTGATCTTCACCTCAAAAGCCCATCGTACCCCTATTATTACTACGTTCTTGAGGGTAGAGTCACTATAGCCAGTTTGATAACATTTATTAAATAATTCACAGGTGCCAAAATTTAATATTTATTGAAAACTTTGCACGTACATAACATAGCCTTTTGCTTGGAGCTGAAGATAAAAACTTTCAGGCTTTGACCTAACAGTTTTTGCCAGTTCTTGATCAAGAGGTTTTTATGAAAATGTTAGGCAGTAATGTAGAAAGTTCAATTGCTCTAATGTAAACAAGGAAAAGATGAAAGTTTATTTGGGAACTGTTAGGCATAAATAGTTATTAAACAGCCTCTCAGAAGGCTAAAATGCAAATTTCTCTATCACCGGATATTACAACCATACAACATAGGATAAAGTCTCTGAAGGAGAAATGAAAGCTAGACATGTGGTTTGAAACAGAGTACTTTCTGGAAACAATCTTTACCGTGTCCCCTACATTCCATATACACTGCCTCCCACTTGTAATATAGGACATACTTTTGCAATAATAAGAGGCTATAAGTGGTCTTCCAATATTGATTCACCTAGTCCCATATTCAATTTTAATATATTTCTAAGATACGAATGTCACTCTATTACACCCAAACTTAAAGCCTTTCAATAGACTAACAGTGACCTTAAGATAAATTCCTAACCTAGCCGGTTTGGTTCAGTGAAGACAGTGTTGGTCTGTGGACTGAAGGGCCCCAGGTTCTATTCCAGTCAAGGGCATGTACCTTGGTTGCAGTCTCCTCCCAAGTTCTGGCCCTGGTCAGGGTGCCTGTGGGAGGCAACCAATCAATATTTCTCTCACATAGATATTTCTCTCTGTCTTTCCCTCTCTCTTTCACTCTCTCTAAAAATTAATGGGAAAATATCCTTGGGTGAGGATTTAAGAAAAAGAAAAAGACAAATTTCTCATTCCCTCAGGCCTCTTTTTCTTCCTCTTCAGTCTCTCTCACTATCCATCGCCTGGCATCATGCCATCCAAATGTCAACTGATTCTTCCTTCTTGGGACTAAACACACGTTTCCTTGGTTTTTGATATGTTTAATGGTTCTCTCCTCCAGGTAAACGACCTTTAATTACACAGAATTCTTTTCCCCCATCTTTTTTCCATCTCAAAGCTTTTCTTCATTTTTCTATAAGTTTCTTGATGGCTAGGATTTAGAAAAATGGCCCTGTGTCTCCAGTCTCTAGCCCTTGGAAAACAATCAATTAGTATTTGTTGAGTGGGTGAGTCAGTGAATGAGTGAATGCGTGATTACTGAAAAAGACTAAGTGGACTTTCACCTCAGACCTTGATTCATCTCTCTGCTGTTTTTGGCTTACCCCTGGTTGCAGAGAGAGGACAAAATTAAATGATTTTCTGAAGCTTCAGTTAGCTTTCGACTTGAAAAATAAATTCTGTATTTTTATTTTTGCCTTACCAGGTATCAGAATGGCTCTAATCACACCTGGAAGAAAAGCAGAATGATTACCCACACCCTTCAAAATAAAATTACAAAAATTCTGCCCGTTTCCTAATCTGTGTTTTCAGCTCAGCAGCAGAAAATGCAAGCCTTTTGTCATCACCAGTTGCTGTCACTGAAGATAATAGCAATGCTTGGTTAATGATTCAAGGAAAATAAAATGAACCCACCGAGTTCCCTGTTTTATTTATTCTATTATGATATTTTATAGCATGCAATTTCATTTATGGCACTATTTATCATTAAGTAATATACCGTAAGTGATGTGACAGGGCTTGAAATAATGACAAACTATAAATATAATATTTTAGCTGTTTTAACTTCAAATTTAGAATTAGAAAGGCTGCTAAGGCATCTGAAGGTGGCATTTCTGGGGGATACTAACTCCAGCAAACAAATTGGAAAGTTCTAGAGACAAAACTTGTTCTCAGGTACCTTTAAACAGGTTAAACTAATACCATTTGTCCACTCAGATTAATTTTAGAGAATAAATGTACATTTGCTATACTATTATAAAATATTAGTGCTAGTTTATGCCATGAACAACTTTATAAAAACACACACTGTGCCATTAAGCATTTTTAAATTACTGTTATGTCAGCATATTTAAATTAGTTTTTTTTCTGTGTTTATTTTTTGTTTGTTGTTCACAAGAACTAATGAATAAGCATAATTCTTTTACGGTGAGCATTTTGTCTCGCGATTCATGCTAATTTTCAAAATCTCTAATGTTCTTCTGTACATTAAATTCACTGTGTACAAGAGATTATTACTCCTCCTGGTCCCCTCATTCTCTTTTGAGAGCCAGCAAGCCCTACAAGATATGCTATGGTCCAACCAGGAAGGTTATTTGCTAGTTTACTTTGGGGCTGCTTTTTCTACATGTAACACTGTTTTCACACAGCTGAGATAAGAAGATGCAACACAGGTTCGCTCTACTGATTGACCATGTGCAGTGGTTTTTATTTGCATTATATTAGTGTATATACATATATATATATATATATATATATATATATGTATATATATATATATATATATATATGTATATATATATATATATACTAATTAGTGTGTATATATATATACACACACACTAATAAAAGGGTCATATGCTAATTAGACTAGACATTTTCCAGGTGACTTCCGGACATCCTTCCAGACAAAGCTATGGTGACAGGGCTGAGGCAGAGACATTTAGGGGCGATCAGGCCTGCAGGAGAAAGCAGTTAGGGGATCAGGCAGATAGGCAGAGTGGTTAGGGCAATCTGGCAAGCAGGCAGGTGAGCAGTTAGGAGCCAGAAGTCCTGGATTGTGAGAGGGATGTCCGACTGCCGGTTTAGGCATGATCCCACAGGCATCGGACCTAAACCAGCAGTCCGACATTCCCCTGAGGGGTCCCAGATTGGAGAGGGTGCAGGCCGTCTGAGGGACACCCCTGTCCCTGTGCATGAATTTTGTGCACCAGGCCTCTAATATAGATAGATAGATGATAGATAGATAGATAGATAGATAGATAGATATAGATAGGTAGATAGATAGATATAGATAGGTAGATAGATAGATAGATAGATAGATAGATAGATAGATAGATATAGATAGGTAGATAGATAGATATAGATAGGTAGATAGATAGATAGATAGATAGATAGATAGATAGATATAATTTAGTTAGTTAGGAAGAGAGTAGGTTTAATCAGATTGGTCATACTATTTGTTCTTTTTGTAAGTATTATTCCAATTAGGTTTCTCTGAAACTCAAGTTACTAATTTGAATGGAGAAAATATATTACTACTTGAAAAAGGAAAATTAAATGATGTAACACACCAGGGACACAACAGATGCTAAAGATGTACAATTCACTCTCCGCAGATTATGTCCCAAAGATAATTCTACTCCCTAATAAAAATCAAACTGTTAATTTCAGCCAGAATCTTTAGAGTATCATTTCAGATGATAAAAGAAAAGCAGAGTAGTAAAAACCCTATATAATAAAAGGGTAATATGCAAATTGACCTTAATAGCAAAATGACCGGAACAACTGATCACTATGAAGGGCACTGACCACCAGGGGGCAGACCCTCAATGCAGGAGCTACCCCCTGGTGGTCAGTGTGCTCCCACAAGGGAAGCTCCACTCAGCCACAAGCCGGGCTGACTGCTGCAAGTGTGGCGGCAGTGGCGGGAGCCTCTCCTGCCTCCTGCACAGCACTAAGGATGTCTGACTGTGGCTTAGGCCTGCTCCTGCAGCTGGGCTCCGAGGCTGGCAGAGGGATGTCTGACTGACATCTTTGGCCCGATCCCCTGGTAGGTGAACATCCCCCAGACTCTGAGAGGGCTCAGGCTGGGCTGAGGGACACCCCCCCCCCCCCCCGGTCCGGGTGCACAAATTTTTGTGCACTGGGCCTCTAGTATCTATGTGAATGAATGCTTGTCAACTTCAACACTTTTGTTCTCCTATCTTTTTAGCTCTACATCCTTAAAGCAATATTTGCCTTAGATCTTGCTGCTAGATGCCTTAGCAGCTCAGACATCCAAGCAATATAACAGGATTTAGATGCCTTCTCTTCATCCTTCTTCATAGGTGAAGTTTGAGACTGCCTATGCAAAGTAAAAGTTAGGAGCTCTGTTAGATATTTTTTAAAACTTAGCTAGAGATGCTTAGTAGGCAGTTGGACATAGAGCTCTGCCCTAAAACACAATAGTGATCAGAACTCCAGGAGAGGCAATGCTTTAACCAACATTAGGATTTTCTGGTGGATTAAGTTTAGTCATGATGACTAACCAATGGAGATGATGACCCTGAGCTGAGGGCATGTGACCTGCAGTCCAACATCCTACCATGTAAATGAGCAGGCCACCATATTTTCCAGTTCACCTATAAGAGTCCTCTTACCAAAACTGACTGCAAAACAAAATTCCAATCCTCATGTAGCACTGGCTCATAATGCTAACATGCCTTTGTCAATTCACATAAGGCCTATTTACTAATACTATGAGGCAGACTGAAGGAAAATTTGAAGAAAAAGGAAAACTCAACAAAATTGCCTCACTGAAATGAAGCTCCTCTAGCCTGGGTTCTTCCAAGTTTTTTTTTTTTTTTTTTGAGATATTATCCCAGTAATGGCTAAATTATTAGTTTTTGAAAAAATAAACATATTTTTAAATTTGTCATTTATTTAGAAAATAACCTTTATTTAGGAAAATACATTGATAGCCACTAACCTTTACTTAAAAAGTTTGGCTGGTCATGTTTTCTAGTTCTGTTTGTTTTCTTCATAGCTAACGTTAGAGTATCATTTAAGTGAACCTCACTTCCAAGTCTGCTCAAAGAGATAAAAATAAATGTAGTGGCTTGCATTTGAAGGCTTCAGTTAGCATAGCTGGATTCAGTATCTCAAAAATGATCATTTTAGTTGCTTCTCTTAGGTCTTCTGCTCTTTGCTTGGGTTTCTGTGGTGGCTTCTCAAAGTCTAGGTTTCATATATATGCCCCTCCCCAGGATTGACCCTATTGCACCAATCCTACGCAAAAATCTGACTGTATATTCCCAATGTTTGTTGGGTC
>NW_005871257.1:396376-510626 GCF_000147115.1 Myotis lucifugus
GACTTGAGTTTATTAAAAGGAACATGGAAGTATGATGAGTGGTCTAAAAAACTAAGTTCACAACAGATAAAGTTTAGAACTTTAACAAACATTTTTTCCCAACAATTTATATATATATATATATATATATATATATATATATATATATATATTATTTTCTTAGAAATATGAATTTGTGTTTTTCTAACTAAAACAGCTATGTACTTAACCACATCTCAACTTACCCTAAAATGTTTGTATAGTAACACATATTTTATTCATCACAAAGTTAGTTTTTCACTGGATACTGATAGAGAAAAGATAAGAAACTCTAAAATTATTGACAAAGTCAACAAAACAAAACAAAAATCTGAGAGACATCAATCTATATAATCAATTCCTTTGGTAAGTTGCTATTATCTAAATTTATAAATGATTATGGTGTCCCATGGAACAATAATTGTATTAAAATCTAAAGAAAATTATATATATTTAACATTTATTCAAATTTCAAGTTTATTTCAAGAACATGTGTTTAAAAAACAATGCTATGTGAGCCTTTGAATTTTTATACCCTACTTTAATGAGGAGATGAATGTATGTTTCCAAAGTCTGACTAATGTTAAATTTCTGAAAAATAATAACTAACTCAATCCTCTGCTGTATAATATACCTGTAATATAATTCATAGAATGTAACAAAAAGTGTTTTGAGGAAAATAATTCAATATATTAATTAAGAAACTATGTGTCACATTTAACAAATTACAAAGTGTTCAGTCATTCTATTTTATTCAAGTAAATTTTGTTAATTTGTCATAACCCTATATTTGAAGCAAAATTTTAAATATTTCCTTATATTTTTATAATATATTTCAAAGGATAGAATGTTGGGTTGGCATAAGTGAAAAACTTTGACTTATAATGACCAGAATTAGTAAGATAATGATCAAACATTTTTCATATCCTCAGATAATTAAAAAAAAAGATATTGCTAAAAGTTTATAAGGTTCTATAACTACAATGTTATGATGTACTGAACAGATAGGAAATGGTACATTAGAATAACAAACAAAAAAGGAAACTAGGTTATAGAAATCAATAAATACATGAAGTTTCCCATTAAAAGCTTTAAAAATAGGGAATAATATAACTTCCTTATTCCCAAAATTGTCAGTGTGCTTAAAATATTTTTTTCACATGCCAATAGAAGCCTAAGAGAAGAGAACATTTAAATCTTTTTTATTTATTTATTAGTACAGGCAAATAAATAGCAGATTTTTAAATTCAAAGAATGCTTCATTTATCAACTAAAATAAAAGACAGCTGATGCAATCCACAGCTGTTGGTTGATCATCTGGAAGAATAAAAGGATATATTTATAGGAGAGAAACATAATGTGTTATTTTCCCAGCCCATCACATAGTCTTATATTCTTAGAATTGATATCTATAACCTGCTGAGTAATTGTAAAAATAGTATGATTATAAATAAAATGACATGTTAAAATAAATTATATAATGCCACATTTATTATTTTATTATTTTGCATGCATATTGAAGGAGTATAATCATTTTTAATATGATTATAGTTTATAACTATTAGATCAGTTAAATTAAGGAAAATAGTTCATATATTTTAAAATAAATTCTACATTGACTATTATGTAGGTTATTATCTAAATATAAACTTTAATCAATTGGTATGGGTATCATGCACTATATATTTATATACTTTTATACATATTTATAAATATTTTAATGTATTTTATGTCTTTGCATAGAAATACCTTTGCATATCAACTCTCCATTCAATATGCAAACATTTAAACTAAACATAAGCTAAGATAATCATAACTATAAATAAGGAATAAAAAATAATATTTTGAGTAAATATTTAAATGATCATACTTTTTCAGTGTTCATATGCTTAAATGATCTTATGCTTTTTAAGTGTTTAGGAAACTCCTCTTATCCATATTTTGGGACTAACAGAAGTTGGTTACTGTTTTTTTTTAAAAAATGTAACATAAAGTGAGGAATCCTACTCAATGACATAAGATATAGAATAATATTTTACTTTAAATTCACATATGGAAAAGCAATTCTATTCACCAGTATTTGAATAGAAAACCAAGGACTTATCTCTTAGAATAGGCAAATATTTGAATTTAAAAACGATAAAAGATGATCTGTGACTTTTGGGGAAAATAATCTAATATGTTAATTAAGAAAATGTATGCCACAACCAACAAAATTCCATACATCTCTGTATCCAGTTTAGTCAGTTGTATCTACTCGTTGACTAATAAACATTACCTTTTTCTCCCAATCAATTACTGTCATGAATTATGTAAAATATTTCATTGTCAAAGGTATAATCTTCTAACATCTTAGTCTGACTCCACTCTCATTATTTTTATAACATTACAGGGTGGAGCAAAAGTAGATTTACAATTGTTTCTATGGAAAATAATACACTATTTAATAAATAGTAATACATGAATAAACTCTGCATTTCACACACTCACAACTATAAATGTTCTTTTGCCCCAACCTGTATATTCCCATGAGCATTGAATTTAAATTTAGTTTTTAATATCTAATTTAAGTAACACGTTTTCTAACACTTTTTACCCTCCACCCCCATGAATCAGGCACTTCTAGTTTGTAGTGTAAGGGTTGGCTTGCCTTTCACTCACATCCCCCTCTGTTTTCATGCCTCAGATGAGCCTCTTTTTTATAGTAGAGAGGAATAGAAGGCAAAATATTCTGTTGGATTTGTTCACTAATATATCATCAACGTCTAGAAGACTACCTGACACATGGTCAATACTAAATACATATTTATTGAATAAATTAAATAAATGAAACAATAATCTAATTTTGTCAGAGCCCTATGGATGATCAATATAGCTTCTTATAGACATAGTTGTTTAATAAATATTCCACTGATTCAAATGATTTTTATAATTCCCTAACATATAAACACTTTAGATAGCAAATTATTTTTCTTTACCTCTAATTTATTTCTTTTAGCACTAAGGATTATATTACACTACATTTTATTTATTTATTTATTTATTTATTTATGTTTTATAGTTACAATTTTTTTATTTTTTTCTCTTTAAGTCTAGGAAGAAAGTGTTGCATTTAATGTTAAGTGTCTGAAAAGTACATCTGAGTCATTTGTTACTTGATGGAACTTTAGGAATCCATCTACCTAGACCTCTCATTTATTCTTAAGTCATGAAAAGGTATTTAATACTAATAAAAATTACTATAACTTTAAAGATATTTTTAATACAATCATGAAATCTTAGAATTTTTAAATTCTTCAGAAGTCTCCAACTTCTCAGCATAGGACATTTTTTTCCCTAAAATATCCTGAGCATAATATCACCTAGCTTTTTTTTTTCTTTTTCGCATGCTAATTAAACCACTTACTACTCCATATAAAATTTCCAAAGTGCTTTAATTACTGCTAATTTTGACTCCATTTTACATTTAAATATCCATTACTATAGTATACATTCATTGATCCTATATTTATAACTGTATAGAATAACACTTCAAATATTTGCAATATGTTTGTTTTCTTTTTAGACTACATTTTAATTAATGATAAAAATAGGGCTTCTTTGTTGTGTTAGTAAGAATAACCTGTACATTCATTTTCAACAAAAAGCTGCTAAAAATATGTCACCATTTTATTTTTATATTAGTTAAAGAATAAACATTCAGATTCTTTAAAAATATTTATAATGAATTTAGCAATGCTATACTAAAGATGGAAAGTGGGAAATAAGGTAGAAAACATGTGAAACCAAATCAAAGTGGACTGTTAAACATAAATATCTCTATCAATTATTGTAACTGAATATGAAAGTACAATTCTCATGTGATTTGGCACAAAAAATGATTTGAATCTCTTGTTATAATATTCTCTAAAATTATAATTTCCTTCTTTTTCATGGCTTATTAATATTCTTAAATATATCACAACTTCTTAATTCATCCATTTATAGACATTTAGATTATGTCCATATCTTGGCCATTATGAATAATGCTGCAATAAACATGTATTCATTATGAGTGTAGACTTTTTTTGTATCATGTTTTAATTTCTTTTGGATGTACGCTCAGAGTAGGGTTGCTAGATTATATTATTGTTCTATTTTTGAGGAACCTCCACACTGTTTTCCACAGTAATTTAACCAATTTACAATCCCACCAACAGTGCGCAAGGATTCCCTTTTCTATGCATCCTTGACAACACTCGCTATTTTTTGTTTCTTGATGATAGCCATTCTAATAGATGTGAGGTGATATCTCATTGTGGTTCTGATTTTATTTTTCCCTGATGATTAGTGATGTTAAGCATCTTTTCATGTGCATGTTGGCCACGTGTATGTATTCTTTGGAAAAATGTTTATTCATTCTCTCTCTGCCTATTTTTTAATGGGATTTGCTGTTATTGCTGTTGAGTTATATGAGTTCTTTACATACAGGGGTGTGCAAAAATAGGTTTATAGTTGTGAGTACATGAGACGCAGTGCATCCTGGTATTATTATTTATTAATTATTGTATCTATTATTATTACTAACCTACTTTTGCCAACTCCTGTATTTTGGATATTAACCTTTTATCAGATACATGATTTGCAATTTATTTTCTCCCATTCCATAGATTGTCTTATTATTTTGTTTGTTTCTTTTGCTGCTTAGAAGCCTTTTAGCTTATAGTCCCTCTTGTTAATTTTTGCTTTTGTTGTTTGTCCTTTTGGTGTAATGTTCAAAAATAATTGTTGCTGAGGCCAATGTCAAAGAGCTTTTCCCATGTTTCCTTCTAGGAGTTTTATAGCTTCTGGTCTTATGTTTAAATATTGAGGTAAAAATTTATACCTAACACAATCATGGACATATGAAACATTTGATTAATACAAGGACATTTTCCATCATCTTTCTTTCCCCTTGATTTCACATATCTGAAATGTCTGTATGGGTGCCTGATTATATTATGCCTAAAGAGCACATTGTGGTTAATTTCAATGAGAGAGGAGGAAAACATTCCAAATGTATGTAATGCTTTGTATAAATAAATAATAAAAAATACTTCTGGCTTGATTAAATGTCAACAGATAAAAATGTGTTTGCTTAGCTGAGTTCCCTGGTAATCAATTTAGGCTAGTAAAAATTCAAGGACTTTCTTTGTATAGCTAACAAAATTCTTTTAGCTGTAGAGAAAGAAGTCCAATAGCAACTCAACAGTTAATTTGCTAATTGCTTTAACTTTCTGAACATTAGCTGGACACAATCCAGCTACTTTTAAAATATGTATATGATATAGTTGATATTACTCATGTATCATTGACTATTTATTTGCTATTTTTATTTTAAGTATTCAATATAAAATATACAACTTATTTAAATTTAATTCTTCTTTAATTCCATTTCATTAAAAATAGCTTAAAAGTAATGTATTCAAAATCTCTATAATCAATCAAATTTCATTTTTTAACAATTAAAGTAAAATTAGACTATGCTATGAGTTTTGTGAGCCCAGCTAAGAGTTACACAGACTTTTAAAAAATGCAAAAAATTATTTGTAGATATGTACTTATCCACCAAAACCCACTAAAAATATACTCCTGCTAATTATCCTGGTTAGCAACGGGCTCACTCAGGATTCATCACAGGTAAAGCAGGTACAGCCAAGTGTCTAAGCAAGATAAATGAAATATAGAAGCCTTGTATTCACTAATGCAGGAACCCTGGCATGGGGTCTAAGATTTGCACTGCCATTATTGTTGAGTAATATTGCAAAGAAAAAAATGTATTGCCAAATCCAAATCATCCTCATTTTCAGGGAGAGATGGTTTGGCAGTACTTTCAGTAATAAAGAATGTATATCTTTCTGCATGACCTCTTATTAGATCAGAGAATGCTGACCATACCATTAGGACAAATTGTAAATGTTGAGACCAAATTAAAATACAAAAAATGTGAGTGAAATACTGTTGGTACCCTTTTTAGAGCTAGAAAAGAAAAAGGAAAATCAATATTGCTGCCCCAACAATAGAAGAAGCCAAGCATATCTTGACAATTTATCATAAGTAAGCAATGGTCCTATAGAACATCACTTAGAAAAATGTAATCAAGAAAAATAATCGCTTATAAAATTTTATTGTTGAAAGTATTATATATGTCCTCCTTTTCCCCCATTGACCTCTCCAAGCCTGCCCCTGCCTCCACCTCCACCCCAGGAATAATCATATTTTTGATGCAAGAAATCTTTACAAACATAAGAAAATATCTCTTACCTTTATTAGATATTTGATATATCATAATCTGTCTATTGTGCTGTCTTGTGGTTTGATATTAAGTATTTTATATAAATACTAGAGGCCCAGTGCACAAAAATCCGTGCACTCAGGGGGGTCCCTCAGCCCAGCCTGTGCCCTCTCGCAGTTCAGGACCCCTCAGGGGATGTCCATCTGCCAGCTTAGGCCCACTCCCTGGGGGATTGGGCCTAAGCTGACAGTCAGACATCCCTCTGGCAGCCCGGGAGCTCTCAGGGGATATCCGACTGTGGCTTAGGCCCACTCCCCAAGCCATCAGTAGGACATCCTTAGTGCTGCTGAAGAGGCGGGAGAGGCTCCCAGCACTGTTGCTGTGCTTGCAGCCGTCAGCCCAGCTTGTGGCTGAGTGAAGCTTCCCCTGTGGGAGTGCACTGACCACCAGGGGGCAGTTCCTGCGTTGAGTTTCTGCCCCCTCGTGGTAAGTGTATGTCATAGCAACCAGTCGTTTCTGGTCCTTCCACCGTTAGGGTCAATTTGCATATTACCCTTTTATTATATAGCATATAGAGACATATATATATTTACCTGTTTAATTGGTTGTCTTTTTAAGTTGATTTGTAGTCCTTTTCTGGTTACATCAAATGCAAATATCTTCTACACAGTAGTTTACCTTTTCACTGTCTTAATTGTATTTTGTGGTAGACAGTTTCTAATTTTATTGGAAACCTATTAACCAATATCTTAACCTATGGTTAGTGCTTCATGTGACCTAGGAAATATTTCCCCCCAAGTTCATGCAGCTATTTCCCTTTGTACACTTCTGGAAAATTTATTGTTTTACCTTTTCAATTTACATCTGTTATTTGCCTGTAATTGATTTTTTTCTTCCATATTAAATAAGGAATAAGAAAGAAATTTTTTGTCTTCCTATAAGGTAGAAGACTGGGCATGATGTTGAAAGCATGTAATAAAGTATGTCCTTGACTCCTTGAAATTCTGAGACAATCTTTTAATAATGAGACATTAAGTATGATGACTAACAGATTTTGTAAATAATCTTTTTTGTATTATGGAAGTTCTTTTTATCAATAGTTTTATGAAAAGTATTTATTTTGAATGGATGTTATATTTATACAGATAGAAATGTGTTATAGCTGATATATTGGTGATAGGCAAAAACTATTCATAAAGATTGCTCTTTATTTCTGGTAATGTTTCTACTTTAAAATCTATTTTGTCTGATATCCAAGCTCCTTTTGATTAGTGTTTATATTGTATACTTTTCCATTGTTTATAGTTCATCCTCTCTGTTTAGGTAACTTAGATGTATCTCTCCTAGGCAGCCCATTATTCCCCTCTACTTCCCAATCTGAAAATCTTGTCATTCAGCTGAAGTATCTGGCAGAATATACTACACACTTAATATTTTCTGCCCCATTTAAGTCCTGTTTATCTGATTTCTTGTCTTCTTTTGGTTTCATTATTGTATTTATAATTCCATTTTTACTCTATTAGTTTTACTCTACTTATTTGTTATATATATTTTAAAAATACTATTCTACTTGAGGCTACTCTAAAACTTATAAGATACTTTTTAATCAATTCAAATGTTATTTTAAGAACTATTTTTGTAACTTTCAAGTAATGCAAAAAAAATAGATCATTGAACCTTCATTTACTAATTTCTTATCTTCTGTTATTGCTCTCATGTGTTAAAAATATAGGTGTATTTAAAATCCAAGTTATTGTTATTATTGCATCAAGTTTATTTAGATTTATCCATATATTTGTACTTTGTATTGCTCTTTAATCTTTTCTCTGCAATATTTTTATATTATATTTAGTTTTCACATCAAAGCATCTCAGATAGTACTCCTCAAATAATATTAATTAATAAAGATCAGGGTAGATATCCTTGTACTGTCCTAGACTCTGAGATGGGAAAATCTTGAGTGACTCTCCATTTAGAATCCAGCTGACTTTTGGATATTTACATATTTGTATTCATATATTATATCTATGTATATCTATGTATATCCATTGGGATAAAAATCCATCTGTTTTTGTTTCATTAAATGAAAATCAGCATTGATTCCCAATTAAATATTAAAAAACTTTTCATCATTTATGGAGTCCATTGATTATTTTTTTCTTTTTTTTGATTTATGATTAGGTGAGTGATATACTTATCTATCAATTAATAGCCTTCAAATGATCAGATAACACATGCATATAATCACTGTAGTGAAATTACCAAACTTACAGCAAAGATTTGTGCTATATTTGTCATTAAGCTGAATCTAGAATGTCAGTTTTTGTTTCTTTTTTTAAAAAATATATTTTATTGATTTTTTACAGAGAGGAAAGGAGAGGGATAGAGAGTTAGAAACATCGATGAGAGAGAAACATCGATCAGCTGCCTCCTGCACACCCCCCACTGAGGATGTGCCCGCAACCAAGGTACATGCCCTTGACTGGAATCAAACCCGGGACCCTTCAGTCTGCAGGCCGACGCTCTATCCACTGAGCCAAACCAGTCAGGGCAGTTTTTGTGTCTTAATGCTGTTCATATGTATAGATTTTGTTATTTATATGAAAGCTTGAGTTCAAAAATTAAATATAATCTCTCTTGATATTTTGTGTATGGAGTATTGTCAATAGCATCATAATTATTTTGTTAATTGAAATTTTGGAAAATTTACCTTGGAAACTATCAAGCTTGGAATGTTTTTCTGGTAGTTTTTTGTATGATTTTTCTCAGTTTTCAATAGCTACTATCATACCTAAGTTTTCAATATCCCCTTTAGCCACTTTCTTTTATTACATGAGCAATGTCATGATGCAAATGAGGTTGCATAGAAGCAACCTCATTTTTAATTTATAATGTAAGCTCTGGCATATCTCCTGAACATCAACTTTACATATTCCTCTATACAATCAATGATTCTTCTTGAATGTCAAATATACTTAAAACCAAACTATTTATATTTCTCCCCAAACTAATTTTACACAGTGGCTGCAATCTCAGTAAATAGCAATTCTAAATACCTAGGCCCTTAAGGTGGTAAAATGATCTAATCCTCTTAGCTTGACCTTTAAAATATGTCTAGAAACCAGACCCTACTAACTTTCTTCACTCCCACACTATCCACAGTGCCATGATGCCTCTGGAGAGCTGCATGAGACTTCTGAGTAGTGTTCTCACGTTGGTCTTGAACTCTCCACTCTAGGGCAAATGTGAGATTCTTTAAAATGTAAGATCATATCTCAACCTTGCCCCAAACCCTACCATGACTATTCCTCTTCCCCCTGCACACTGGCCTTTTACCAATTTCCCTTTCCTTCTAGAAAAGTGAAAAACAAAAGTCATGATGGAGAGCTGCAGGCCTATCAGTTGGGGATACGGTGGTGACCCCGATCATGGTGTTTGAGGCTAATGGCATGGCAATGGCCTACAAAGTGGCAGAGTGCCAGGCTGCTGGGGAATATTCTATCATGAGTAAGTTGAGAAGTCACAGGATAGGGGAAGGTAGGAGCCTGATTATAGGGTTGAAGGGGGAGTGTTGCATGGGGAGCAAGCAGTGCAGAGTACCGGCATTCCGACTGAGAGGGAAGGGTGTCCAAAGTGGGATGAGGTACAGAGCTTTGGTGCAAGATAGCCTGGAGTGGTATTAGAGCCTGAGTTATGTAAGAAAGGCCTCAATATTGGGGAGGAGGAGGAACTATGACAAAAACAAAGGTAACCACGGAACCACATTTAAAACATGTACAAAATGTCACATTTTCTGGCATGCCCAGCGTCTATGCAAGTCTCACAGCCAAACCTAATATCACAGTGGTGGGGATACACTGGTCACATCTAATCTATGGTTTCACTTTCCATGATTTCAGTTACCTGTGGTCAACGACAGTCTGAAAATATTCAATAAAAATTCCAGAAATAAACAATTCATACATTTTAAAGTGAGAGCTATTCTGAAATCTCACACTGTCCCTCCACCCACATGAAACATTCCTTTGCCCAGCCTATCCACTCTGTAAATGCTCTGCTCCCCGCCTGTTAGTCACTTAGTAGCCTTCTCAGTTATCAAATCAACTGTCCCAGCACAATGCTGCTGTTCAAGTAATCCTTAATATGCTTAATGATGGCTTCTATCAGCAAGAGCAGTGATGCTGGCAATTCGGAGATGCCACAGAAAAGCCATAAAATGCTTCCTTTAAGTGAAAATGTATGTATGCATAGGAAAAACGTAGTATACTAGAGGCCCAGTGCACGGATTCGTGCACATTGAAAGGAAATTAATTAGAAGAAATGTTTTAATATCACTAGTCGCCCTTTCTCTATAATAGAAGTGTCAGAGATGGAAGAAAATTAGTAAAATGTATATGAAAATAATATATAAACTGATTAATCAATAAACAATATAACAACAACAAAGACATGATATAAAAACAATGAAAACATGATATAAAAACAACATCGATAAAAACAATGACTGATAAATTGATTAAACTTATTCTAATATCTCCCTGTATACCACATTAAGAGTAAAAAAACTTTCGGAGTGCTTGACTAATTTCCCTTGTGTGTGATGAAATATTTACAACTTGAACTTTAATGTCACACGCTCTTCGAACTCGAGAGAAAGCAACATATAACTGACCATGTACGAAAATGGGTTCAGGTAGAAATATTCCTACTCTGTCTAGAGTTTGTCCTCGTGATTTATTCATAGTCATCACAAATGCTGGCATCATGGGAAACTGTCTTCAAATTAATTTAAATGGGAGGCCAGTGTCAGATGGGGACAAATCAATCCTTGGAATCAGAACAACCTCTCCTTCCACAGATCTTGTTAATACTTCAGCTTTGATTATCTTAGGTCGCAATCTTGTGATAATAAATCAAGTACCATTACAAATACCCCATTTTACTATTAAGATTTCTTAGTGGCATGATGATTGCACGTACTTTCAACTTAAATTTATGACAGGGCATTCCCGAAGGAGTAATACTATTTAAGAAATTGGATGGGAAAATTTTCCTTTTCGGCATCATCTGCTGAATCAATGAAATCATCACTCAAATAAGTATGAAAATCTTCGCTTTCTCCCGGCTTCAGAATGTCAACAAAAACAACCAAATTCACTATCGACAATGACAGATCGAAACACACACGTGTGATTGGCGCCAGTGAGAGCTTTATATGAATCATGCATGTGCGAGTCAACATTTATTTTTAAATAGCCAGTGTGCGTCATATGTACTGGCCAGTTGGTCAGTCGGACTGTCAGAGGCACGTACAACAGTCTCTTAGCCATACACACACACACACACACACACACACACACACACACACATACAGACATGGGGTTCAGTACTATTTGTGGTTTCAGGCATTCACTAGGGCTTTGGCACATATTCTCTACAGATAAGGAGGGAAGACTGCATATACTCTGTCCACTTTCTTGAAAATCACATAACAAAAATTATATACTCCTATTACACACTCAGGCTAATGAATTTGAAATAATAAGGCTCTCTTTCTCTTCCACCTATGTCATTAAACTCATTTTCTTCCATTAATCGTTTACTTTATTTTTTCAAGACCACATACTTCACTTTTATATATATGTTGTGGAAACTCTGAACAAGTATCCTCCATTATACATGAACTATATATAGCAATATGCAGTTCACTGTCTTGGGTTTGGGTTCATTTTATATAACAATTTTATGAGAAATGTTTTTGCCTGTTATTTAATGTTTTGGTCATATTTTGTGTTTTGTTTGTTTGTTGTTAATCCTCACTTGATATAACAATTTTATGAGAAATGTTTTTGCCTGTTATTTAATGTTTTGGTAATTTTTTGTGTTTTGTTTATTTGTTGTTAATCCTCACTTGAGGATATTTTTTCCATTACTTTTCAGAGAGAGTGGAAGGGAGGGAAAGAGGTGGAGAGAGAGAGAGAGAGAGAGAGAGAGAGAGAGAGAGAGAAATGAATGTGTCAAGACACATCAACTGGTTGCCTTCAGCACGCACAGCCATTTTGGCGGGGGAGCAAACCCACAACCGTTTGGTGTGCAGGCCAACACTCTAACCACTGAACAGTACTGGCCAGAGCAATGTTTTTGTCATTTTTCATGGGTTTTAGGAAGTATAATAAAAAATCTCTTTACTGTGTCATCTTTTAGTCTAAAATTTTACCTTTAAATTTCAGGCTATCACTTAAAAACATTAGACCTTTGGTTATGGTATCAGATCAAAATATTATACTGTTTTAGGCCATGTTACAATAAATAGGCCTTGATTGACCTATCGTTTATTACACAAAAAATGTTTACTTAGATTTTTGCTAAACATTTTAAATGCATTACATATTTTAGACTACTGAAACACTGTACAAAATGATTTCCTAAAGAATGCTGAAAGATAGTCTTTTCTGTGTAGTTTTAGTTGGGGAAATTTAGTCTCAGACAAAAGAAAAGAAAATTCCCAAGGTCAAAGTTCAAGAATGGAATAAAAGTTAGTTTTACTTAGGTCTTCTGACTCCATGACATTCCTTTCCCAATACCCTAAGCTTTTGTTGCTCAGACTTTGGCTGATGCAAATTTTCATATTGCTTCTCCAGCACTTCCGAGAAGTACTGTCCTGAACGAGATCCAACATCTCTGACCTAAGTATCATCATTTCACACTAAAGATCACTCTAGTACCTACTCCCGATGATTATCCCAGTACTAATTGATTTAACGTATGTAAAATGCTTAGACTATCAGTCCATAACGAACCTTTAAATGTCAGCTAATACTCTCATCTTTGCTAATAACATTTAATAACAAATAGCCATTTTATGATGAACAGCTGACACACCAGGAGAAATAACAAACCGTGACTTGCTCATTTCCATTATCTAAATGCCCCCCTCACCCCCAGCCCCACACATGCACTGATGTAAAGCTGCCAAGGTGATGCTACTGAACGTGGAGTTGGGAACACATCCAAAAATCTGTATGACCTGGTTCTAGCACTGTCTGCATCATATTTTTTAGGCAAATAAATTGTGTTTATTGTAAAATATGTTGTGATAAGTTGCTTTATGTGGCATTTGGATGTGGGCAAGAACAAAAAATAAAGAAATAGAGAGAGAAAGAAAATGCTGTATAGCAGGGAAAAAAGACAAACATGTTTTTCCAATGGGACAGTGAAGTGAGAGAAATGTAAGAAACAGGGAGGTTAGAAGAGTCAGGAGAGGAACCACTGAAGGAAACAAGGAATGAACCTGACAGTAAATGTTGTTGGCAAAGAACCCTTACAAGCAAGACTGTGTAATGTTTAATCTGAGATTATTTTTGGAAGAGCTTTTATATATTTAAGCTCTTTATAATTCATTCCATGTAACTCTCAGAACAATTTGCTATGTATCCTTGCACATATAGAGTAAAGCTTTCCTGAAACTCCTAAACATGTGCAGTAGATAGTAGTGACTAATTTTTATAGTTATAAAATTGTTTGAAACCATATTTTTATAACTGTGTAAAAATGTACAATTGTTCCCATTATACGTGGACACTATGACTTCTTTTGCAGATTTCTCGGGTGTAAATTGTTATGTTGGTAGCTTATCAATTTATTGGTAGGATTTCAGCCCTAATGAGGGCTCTAGTGGCATCCTTCAAGTCTTCCCACTGGTCTTATTATTGCTTCAGACTGACTATTTTCATCTCTAAAATTCTTTGCCTGCATTTGAAAAATATTTAGCATCCTATTCCACTTAATTTACATCTTTGTTTTATTAGAATTTGTCTTATCAAGAAAGACAATATAGCTCAGCTGATGTGGCTCAGTTGGCTGAGCATCATCCCATGCACCAGGAGGTTGACAGTTCGAGTCACAGTCAGGGCACATGCCTGGGTTTCGAGCTCAATCCAGGTAGGAGGCATGCAGGAGGCAGTCAATCAAAGTTTCTCTCTCATCAATGTTTCTATCTCTCTCACCCTCTTCTTTCCTCTCTCTGAAATCAGTATTCTGTCACTATTAATGATATTTGAAGTATTAGGTGTTCCTACCTAAAACCATATTTAATATTCTTATTTTTCCTACCTTCTTGATGCTAATCAATTTAGTTTCTTTGGGCAAAACAGAAATGCAATACTATTTTGAAAATTAAATGATTATTGAATGTAATTTTTATTGAATGTAATTTTCAAAGAAATCTATGCATTCAAGGAACTATTATGTGCACAATTCCAAAAACGTCAATTTTACAAAATAACTTTGATGCTACATGACTTCAAAAATGTGAATTTTTATTTTATTTTATGTTATCAAGACTTTACTCACCAGAAATGGTTCCTCAAATGCCCAATGAATTAAGTTTCTCAGAATAGAATGAGGAGGACCTTATCCTCAAAAGCCTAAATTTCAGCTCCATAGGGCAGTGTTTGTCTGATTAGTATCACAGACTCAGTAGCTTCAACAACACATATATATTTTGCCCACTGTTCTGGATGCTAGAAGTAGAAGATCCAGGTGCTGAAAATGTGTATTACTCCTCAGATCCTTGGCTTGCAGATGGCCACCTTCTGGTTGTCCTCACATGGCCTATCCTTTGAATGTATGCATCCATGATGTCTCTTCTCTCCTTATGAGCGCACTATTCCAATTGAATTAAGGCACCACTCTTATGGCCTCATCTAATGTTAATTACCTCCTATCCTCAAATATAGTTACACTGGGGGCTAGGTTCAACCAGTAAATTTTAGGAGAACATCATTCAGTTCATAACAGGGCTTCTCATGTATGTTCACAGATTTTAATTATTTGGAACTCCTCTCTTTCTTCTCTTAGGCATAGGGGTGATACATTTCTGTTATCTAGTTAGCATCTTTACACCTCATTAACAAGACTTTTTATTAAATTATATTTGAGCTAGCGGCCCAGTGCACAAAAATTCATGCACTGGAGGGGAGGGGGGTCCCTCAGCCCGGCCTGTGCCCTCTCACAGTCCGGGAGTCCTCAAGGGATGTCCTACTGATGACTTTTCTACAAGCATTTATTGAAAATCCACTGGGGGTAAGGGGTTCCTGCCTAGAATAATTCATCAGACCCCTCTGCAGGAGGTGACCAGATGGGCAATCAGGGGACAGCGCCACCCCCACCGCCCTGCCTCTATGCTGCCTCACTGGGCCAATCAGGGGACAGTGCCACTCCCATCACCCCTCTATTGCCGCCTGGCCTCCCTCTGCGGGAGGCTACCAGACAGGCTGCTCAGGGGATGGTGCCGGCCTCCACCACCACTGGTGGCTGCACCCCCCCATCACCATTCCCTCCCTCTGCCCACTGGCACGGGCCTTGGTTGGCCTGGTGCCCCAAACAAACTGGTCATTCCACCGTTTGGTTGATTTGCATATTACACTTTTATTATATAGGATAACAAATGTGAATTCTGACCTCTGACTGAACCTGACACATATATCATCCTTCTAACATTAGCCTTTGCCATTTACTTTGCTTTGGCCAATATGATGGCAACTCTCCTATGTTTGCCCCTTGAGCCTCACACAATTCCTTAAAACTCAGAGCTTCCCTTAGGTAGCTGAAGTCCCAAACAGAGCTGTCCAGTTGAGACCAACATAGATCTAGAAGAATAATTAATTGCTATTAGGGGTGGTGGTTACTTAACTCATTGTGGCAATAGTCTGCTACACTTTTCAACCTGTTTTCAACCTGTTCTTCCCTGTATTTTCCTCGGAGGATCTTCTCTCCCACAGCTAGCATATTCACCCCCAAAGCATGACAAAGCTTAAATCAGTGTGTCTCAAATTGTGGTCAGTAAATTATTCAGAGTGCCATTCACTATTAAACTTTCAATCATGAGTTAGCTATTAGGCTTTCCATATTAACTGTTAAACATTCAGGTGATTAAGTTCCATCTACACTTTCAAAATGTCTGTGGTCGAGCCCAGAAAGTTAGATTTTAACAAGCTTCCTTGTTGATTTCCAATGATCCTTATAATTGATAATCTTTCTGTGAATAATTTCTGATACTCACATACCATTTTAGTTCATTCAGTTTTTTCACTTTTTCTAGTGTTCAAAAGCTGTAGTACTTAAAAATAGAAAATATCTATTTTATATTAAATATATAACTTATTAGCTACAGTTTTTCCAGGCAGGAACCCCTCCCCCCCAGTGGATTTTCAATAAATGCTTGTAGAAAAACATAGATGTTAAAAAGAAAGCAAATCATAGAAATAGATGATTTGGAGCTGGCCTTGGGGAAAAGGGAGGGGAGATTTCTTGACTTGAGAAAGTTTTAAAAGTAGTAGTTTGACAAGGATACATTTCAAACTTGGTAAATTTGTCTAAGACTATCACCACCGGATTAACATTGACAACCAACCAGGCCTCTGAAAAGTATGCCATTACTTTCCACTAACTACATTTAGGGAATCTGGACTGATTGACCCAAAAGAACAATTGTGAATTTACTCAAGGGCATATAATTTAACATTTAATATTTATTCAAGAAATAATTTGGTAATACCATGTCTCATGTCTACTCTAAGAATTTTGGATTATGACTCTACCTAAAATATGAATTAATATTTAGGAAATATATATATATATAAGAATTCTTTTTTAAAAACAATATGTTTATTGATTTTTTTTTTTTTTTAGAAAGAGAGAGAGAGAGAGAGAGGGAGAGGAAGAGAGGATGAGAGAGAAACATCAACTAGGTGCCTCCTGCAAGCCCCCTACTAGGAATTGAGCCAGCAATCTGGGCATGTCCACTGACCAGGAATTGAACCAGAAACCTCTTGGTGCATGGTCGACACTCAACCAACTGAGCCACACTGGCCAGGGCTGCATTTTTTTTTCTTTTAATAGAACTAAATCTGCACTTCAATTTTTATTGAATTCCCTAAAAATGGTTAAATCTTTCTACACTCTTGTTCCTGGATTCATACTTACATTAATGATATTATATTTCTCAACATTTACACAATGTCTTACTGTTCTCTGCCATCGTAAGGCTGATGGAAAGCATTGTTCAATGTGTAAAGACATTATTAAGTCACATCTCAGTTGTCGGAAGGTAGAAAGGAGGAGTGAAAGCACAGGGCTTGACCTAAGACTTTAACATACAGCCTATTTCCTTTTTGATAAATAAGCTTAAACCTAAGAGAATTAATTCAACCTATTCCACTGTGGCCTGCAGCCCTGAAAGTGTACAGAAGATGCCAAAGGCTTCGCAATCAGATAAAAACATGTTCCTGTTATTTTCTATAGTGGAGCAATAGAGGGGCGATGCTATTTGTAAGAAAATCCCTGACCTACTTGTATACTTACCTTTTTATCCCACTGAGAGCATTATTCAGCCTGGAGAAATGGATAAGCTGAGGCCAGCAGGAAGTTATTTGGTTTCACAGCTTTATATCATGTAACAGACTTTGAAGGCTTAAAAAAAAAAATCAGGAAGCTTCATTAGAATAGTATAATTAATCCCACAATGAAAATACTAAAAAGAGATAAAAGAAATCAGAGGATTTACAACACAAAAGAAAATATGCCAAGTATATGGGAGGATGAGGGAATCTTGGCTAAGAAATGTGGTTAGAAATTTAATTGACTGGATTGACTGCACTCAGTGGGGATTAAGAGAAAATAAGCCAAACATTTAAAAGGGATATTGTCTTAGTTCCACTGAACAGCAAACTGTCCTAGGATGGGTGGCTTATAAACAACAAAAATGATTTTTCACAGTTCTAGAGACGGGGGTCTGAGGTCAATCAGGGTGTGAGCATGGGTGGGTTCTGGTGAGGAGCCTCTTCCAGGTTGCAGACTGCCAACTGCTCCTGGTACCCTCCCATTGCAGAGAGCAGACTCAGGAAGCATGGCCTCTTGTAGGTCGTATGAGGACACTAATCTTATTCAAGGAGACTTCAACCTCTTAACTTTATCTGATCCTGATTACCTTACAAAGGCCCATCTCATGCCATCACATTAGGGGTGGGGTTTCAGCATCTGGATTTTGGAGAGAAACACACATTCAATTCATAACAGGAGGAAAAAATATATATATATAGGATGCTGATGAGGAATAAAAAGAATAGTTAAATTAGCTCAAAAGAGAGCTGTACATTTTAAATGGGAAAAAATATTTTATCTTGTAAGTAGAAACCAAATAGTACATTTTGAATTTAACCCAAATTACAATGTATCTATGTTTAAGATTTCAATATCAACAATCAGATGTGGACATTTTAGTCTTCAATTTTCATCAAACAGTATTCAGTCTTTTTTGTCAACTTGAGAAACTTACATTCTTTTTTTCTATTTTTTTTCTTTTTTAGATTTGAAGGTTGTTTTGACTGATAATGAAAGTTACAGTGAAATTTTCTTATCACATGACAATAAAAGCTGTTATTTTTTTAATACTAATAAGCTGAAATGATAATTTCCTTTCCATGTGTGTTTAATTATATGTTACTAGAGGCCCGGTGCATGAAATTCACGCATGGGGGATGGGGGGTGGGTTCCTCAGCCCGGCCTGCACCCTCTTCAAACCGGGATCCCTCTTGCAATCTAGAACCACTCTCTCCTAACCGCTCACCTGCCTGACTGCCTGATGCCTCTAACTGCTCCCCTGCTGGCCTGATGGCCCTAACTGCACTCCTCTCCTTGCCTGATCGCCCTAACTGCCTATCTGTGCTCCCCTCCTGGCCTGATTGCCATAACTGCCTATCTCTCTCCCTTCCTCTCCATGCCCTTTGGACCCCCAGCGCAAGCGTGCTGAAAGCTCTTCTCCCCTCGCCCCCATACTGATTGGTCATTAGGTGGCGGCTTCCTGGCCAATTTGCATATTCCTCTATTATTAGTATAGATAATTGTACTACAGAAGCCAGTGTACTTTTATACAGAATTTTAAAACTTAAAAAAGAACGAGCCTATCCTAATTCCTATTAAAACAAATATATATGAGCTTAAAGACTCCATCAAAAATTATTAGACTTAATAAATGAATTTGGCAATATAGCGGAATACAAAATTAACACCCAGAAATCTATGGCATTTTTATACACCAATAGTGAACTTACAGAAAGAGAGATTTAAAAAAAATCCCATTTACCATTGCACCAAAAAAATTAAGATACCTAGGAATAAACCTAACTAAAGAGGTAAAAGACCTGTACTCAGAAAACTACAGGACGTTGAAAAAAGAGATAGAAGAAGACATAAACAGATGGAAGAACATGCTGTGTTCATGGATTGGTAGAATCAACATCATTCAAATCTCCATATTACCCAAAGCAATCTACAGATTCAATGCACTCCCCATTAAAATACCAATGGAATTTTTCATAGACCTAAAATAAACTCTCCAAAAATTCATCTGGAATAAAAAGAGACCCCGAATAGCTGCAACAATCCTGAGAAAGAAGAACAAAGTAGGAGGGATCTCAATACCAAATATCAAGCTGTATTACGAAGCCACTGTTTTCAAAACTGCCTGGTACTGGCATAAGAACAGACATATAGATCAATGGAATAGAATGGAGAACCTAGAAATTGACCCAAACCACCATGCTCAATTAATATTTGACAAAGGAGGCAAGAGCATACAATGGAGTCAAGACAATCTCTTCAATAAATGGTGTTGGGAAAATTGGACAGAACATGCAAAAAAATGAAAGTAGGCAACCAACTTACACCATACACAAAAATAAACTCAAAATGGATAAAGGACTTAAATGTAAGACGGGAAACCATAAAAATCTTAGAGGAATCCACAGGCAGCAAAATCTCAGACATATGCCAAAGCAATTTCTTCACTGATACAGCTCTTAGGGCAATGGAAACTAAAGAAAAAATAAACAAATGGGACTACATCAAAATAAAAAAGCTTCTGCACAGCAAAAGAAATCATCAACAAAACAAGAAAGCCCAATGCATGGGAGAACATATTTGCCAATGTTATCTCCCATAAGAGTTTAATCTCCAATATTTACAGGGAACTCATACAACTTAACAAAAGGAAGATAAACAACCCAATAAAAAAATAGGCAACAGACCTAAATAGAAACTTTTTGAAAGAGGACATACAGAAGGCCAAAAGACATATGAAAACATGCTCAAAGTCATTAATCATCTGAGAGATGCAAATAAAAACAATGAGGTATCATCTCACACCTGTCAGAATGGCTATCATCAACAAATCAACAAACGACAAGTGCTGGCAAGGATACGGAGAAAAGGAACCCTTGTGCACTGCTGGTGGGAATGCAGACTGGTGCAGCCACTGTGGAGAAAAGTATGGAGTTTCCTCAAAAAACTAAAAATGGAACTCCCATTTGACCCAGTGATCCCACTTCTAGGAATATATCCCAAGAAACCAGAAACACCAATCAGAAAGGATATATGCACCCCTATGTTCATAGCAGCACAATTCACCATAGCTAAGATTTGGAAACAGCCTAAGTGCCCATCAGTAGATGAGTGGATTAAAAACTATGGTACATCTACACAATGGAATACTACCCTGCAGTAAAAAGGAAATAACTCCTACCAATTGCAACAGCATGGATGGAACTGGAGAGAATTATGCTAAGTGAAAATAAGTCAGTTGGAGAAAGATAAATATCACAGGATCTCACTCATTTGTGGATTATAATGAACAACATAAACTGATGAATAAAAACAGATCTAGAGACAGAGAAGCATCACTCAGACTGTCAAACCTCAGAGGGAAGGCAACGGAGTGTGGGGGGAAGGGGGAGACATCAACCAAAGGACTTGTATGTGTGCATATAAGCCTAACCAATGGACACAGACACGGGGGGGGGTGAGAGCATGAGCGGGGAAATGGGGGAGCAATGAGAGGATAAGGTCATATATGTAATACCTTAATCAATAAAGAAAAAATGGAATCCATTAAAAAATAAAATAAAAACTCATATTTATAGTTATGTGTTGTTGTTTTTTTATTTTTTTATTTGTTTATTTTCTGATCAGGGCAATCCCTTTATTTGACCTCATCTATTATTGTGATAATTACTAATTTTTTTCTTTCTCTCTCACTCTCTTTTTTTTTTTTACCAAGTAAGACCTTATAATGCTTCTCAGGAGGCTGTTTCTGCCTGTGAATGAGTTAATTGCTAATTTGATCTCTTCTAAAGGAAATTAAGCATCCACACACAAGTAAGCTTGGGATGAATGCCTTTTTTTCAGAAATCAAGAGAGCATATCCTCCTCCAACATTTCTAATGAAGGATGCAAGACTCTAATAGAATTGGAATGCATGGTTAATTGCCATTGTTTGCATAAGTGAGTGGCCTCAGGTCTGCTTAGTAGGACAAAGCTATTTCAGTGGGTTTGTAGATGATGTTCCAGAGTGTATGCATGTTTCCTGAAATAGTTTGCATTAATTATAATGATCATTGTTTAGATTATTAATATAATAATAGCAGGTATTTATTAAAGACTTATTTCATGCTGAATTTTATGCACATTAATCCCTTTATGTTTACATTAGCCAATCTACAACCCTTTCTCAATCAAGATGAAAACCCAATTTTTAGAGGGGCAGTTCAGGATAAAGTCACACCACAGCCAAGGTCACACTGGACAGACCTAGAAATAGCACCACACTGTCTATCTGAATCCAAAAGTAGTGTTGTTGAGCACTTCAAATTATTTATAATAACATGTGCCTCTTTCTCTAAAATTACGTTACTCGTGCAAAGATTTGAAAGCATGCATCATAATGTTGTTGTTGTTGTCTTAAACATTTTTAAAGGTTTTCTCTTCTGCTTTTATAAATCACTATATTTTTAGTGGATGGGCTGCAGATGAAGAATGCATGAAAAAGATTGTTGAATAAGAGTGTTCTCTTTAAAAAGTAAGACATGCTTCTTTTTAAAAAATTAAATCTTTACTGTTGAAAGTATTGCATGTGTCCCCTTGTTTCCCCCATTGACCCCTTCATGTATTAATGCATATTGTTTAACATTGATCAAACAAAAGTGAAGACCATCCTAGCTATGCCATTAAAATAATCTGGTTATTATTTAACAGGAGAGGAGTAAAGGGAAGGCTAGGTCATATAGGCATGCCATTTATACAGCTTTGCTAATTTAACACTCTCCAAGTCAGTTTGCTGCTGATTGTTGGGGGAAGAGACTGGCAGTTTGGACGCATGCCCAGTAAGGTCTGAGTGACTTGGGAAGGTGCTTACCTACTTGTCAGTCACACCTGGAAGTGAGTCTGTGGCCAGAATAGGCAAGTGTGCAAAAACCTGAATATTTAAACTTCTAAATTAAGGAAGTTCTCTCTCTCTCTCTGGTGTGTAGAGCTCCTGTCTTTCCTGTTACAGGCATCTGTGACCCCTTGGCTCACAGTCATGTGGGACCCACACAAGGGATTAATGGACTTTAACTGCTGCTCTGCTGGACCCAGCTACAACATGGGGTGGAAGCTCTGGACACTGGCCTTGCTTTTGGCTCTGCTGGACCTCCCGCTGTATCTCTTTCAGGACTGCTTTAGGGGACATGGGACTTTGGAACCTGATGAATGTGATTCCGTGCCAATCAAGTATTTTACCACGAAGCATTCTCCTGAGAGGTCTTCTGAAAATATTTATTTCAGTGGTACCCCAAGAGCCACCCCACTCCCATGAGCAAAGGAGGAATTTGATTCTCCAGCGACACTAGCAATACAAGTTATCATAGACCTATTTTGATAGCCAAGCACTTATTATGCATTTCTCATGAAAATTTCAAACTAACCTAGAAAATATGATGTACATATCGGGGGGGATCATTAAGTGGATGTGTTAATTAAGACATTGGATATACTGGGTTTGAAGAGAGAGGACAGAGTGAAGATATATATGTGGTACATTGGCAAATAGATAATACTTAAGCTCTTGAGACTGAGACTGGATCAGATCATGCAAGGATTACTATAGATAAAAAAGGAGGGAGGGGGAGAATTTGCTTTAGACTACATCAGTTTTAAAGTATAAGAGAGAGGACAAAGAAAACCCAAAAAGGAGACTGTAATGGAGTAAACTGAAAGAAGGAGGAAAACCATTGAATTGTGGTTTCCTGAATGTGAAGACTATTTTGTCAAAGAGGAATGTTGTGTTAGACAAATTGCAGGGTCTGAAGGAACAGTTCCCAAAACACTGTCCTCACTTTTGATACCAACTGGAAATACAGGAGGTTCTCAAAACCACCCTCAGGTATGATAATGCACTAGAAGGATTCACAGAACTCAAGGTCATGATTTACCACAAGGAAGGTATACAATAAAGTTAGACAAGAGAAGAAATGTATTGGGCCAAGTCTGTGAGACTTTCACATGTGAACTTTCCATTGTCATTGGGACACATTACTGTTCTGCAATTGATTTATAACAATACCCAGAGAGTATTGCCAACTAAGGAAGCTCTCCAAGATTCAGTGTCCAAGACTTTTTATTGGGAATCATTGTAGAAATGACTTATTGTTTGATTTTTCCACATGGTTGAACTCAAGTCTCCAGCCTCCCATTCCCTGGCAATTGAGCTGATATCATGGGCCCACCATACATCACTTTATTAGCATACATTGTCAGGTATGGTCCCAGCGGACCATCAGGAATAACAAAGACAGTCTTATCACTCAGAAAATTCCAGAAGTGTAGAGGTTATTTCCCAGGTGCAAGGGAACAAGGCCAGACTTCTCGTTAGGCAAGGCCAAATTCTTCACTGCACCTGGATTGAGTAATTATATCAAATGCTGCTGAAAGATCACATAACTATTAAAGAAATATAACATTTTTATATGCTGATAGTGATAATTGTCTAGGGAGTAAACGTTGGCAATTATAAGGGAAAGGGAAGAATTGCTGGAACAATTTTTTTTAGTATATAAGATCAGATGGGATCTAACCCACAAGCAGGATGATTGGCGATATGTGGTTCAGCCAAGGTGAAAGACAGTGAATTGGTACAGATACTGGAAGATAGATTGTTGTGTAGAAATTCTTTACTGATGACTGTAATCTTTTTCACTGAAATATAAATCAGAGTCATTAGATAAGAATGAGGATGGGAGAGGAGGTATTGCACATTATAAAAAAGTGAGAAAGTATGGAAAAGACTCTTAGTATTGATGGATTAAAATTGATGGATTGAAAAGAATATAGGCCTGGTAGGCATGGCTCAGTGGTTGAGCACAGACCTATGAACCAAGAGTTGATTCCCAGTCTGGGTACATGCCTGGGTTTCAGACTCAATCCCCATCAATCTCTCATCATTGATGTTTCTATCTCTCTCTCTCTCCCTTCTTCTCTGAAATCAATAAAAATATATTAAAAATAATATAGTAGTATTTCCTTCAACAATAAGTGTTCACTTGAAGTTAATAATCATATTTAAATGTTTCTATACATTGTGTTTTTTTTAGGTTTTCCTCCAGCCAAATTCACATGCATAGTGCAGGTATAGAATAGGCAGAGAATGGTGTTTACTAGAATTGTGGTTTTGTCAAGTGTACAAGTATTTCATCAGCTGTCTTGCTCTCTCCCCTACCCCAGGTTTATCATTTACATTTCAAACCCTTACTTTGGATCCAGGCAGGTTGGCCCCTGGAGGTGGCATCACCAGGACACTCTTTGCAACTGACTTTAAATTGAGGCTCAACCATTGAGGGGCTCTGATAGGACACTAGAGAATAAAAACAAAACAAAACCAAAAATAACAACAAAACAAAAAAAACAAAACAAAACCAAAAATAACAACAAAAAAAACAAAACAAAACCAAAAATAACAACAAAACAAAAAAAAAGTCAGGGTATTTCTTTCTATGCCCTCTCCTCTCTGGAATGTTTTTAATGATAGTAGCAGTGTTTGTGATGGTTTTAATTCTCAGTAGAATAGCTATGCTCTTTGCTTTAGTTGCTTCAATCTTAAGTTAACATATTTCTGCAATTGGTAGACCCCAGCTGCCTCAAGATCCTTAGCTGGTTAAGGATTAATCATTCTGACACCTGTAAATATTTCTCCATGAAAAATCTTGAACTATGTGATTGGAATCAGTTTTTCTCAGAGTGCTCATACTTCATATGTGCATGACAAAACAAAGGCCTTTAAGGTATATTCAAAGATGGGATTATAATAACTGTTCATGGAATATATTAGTGAATATTTGCTATATCTTTATCAAGATTGCAGATTTTTAAAAATAAGATAATAAAGGCCCAAATGGTTTGGTTGCTTCTAATTTTTAATTTTTGCTGACTTATTATTCAATAAAGGTCTTAGACTAAGTTAAATTACAGAAATAGGGCTAGAATTAGTGTATTCTGATTCTTAGTTCAAGATGTGTGTGTATGTTTTGTTGTGTGTGTGTGTATTTTAAGGATCTTCTTTCTCATCAAAGGACAGAAATATATTACCTTAGTTATAACTGTAGAGTTAGTTATAACTGTAGAGTAATCCAATGTTTATAACAAGCATTGGCCCTATTTAGGGCCAGTAGATTCACACTCAATAGTCTCACAGTATGTGGTTTGTTTTTAGTTGTATGCAAATGGATCAAGACTTCTCATGCTGTTAAATTCATATCTTAATTTGAGATATAGAAGCATTAAAGGCACATATAAAGTCATAAATTCATAAAACATTTTTGACATCTTGACTACTTAAAAAATATTGCAAAAATTCAATCCATACCTCTCCATTTTTTTCATGAAAATTCCTTTGACTAGCATTTAGAACTTGTATAAAAAAACCTGGTACAATATTTGCAACAACAAGGACAGTAAGGTTAGTTACTATAGTTATTGATGCAGTTTTAAAAATTTAAAAACATTTAGGACTGAACTAACTCTACAGCTTATTTTCATTGAATGTTTATTTTTCTTTCTTTTCAGGTTCCAGGTAACCAATTGAATTGTCAGAGGAATGAATTTTATATACAGAGTGTATAAAATGTTTATCTCAGATAAAATACAGTATTCAAGCAGAGAAAAAAATAAATATTGCCTGTTGAAGTCTAACTACCGACTACTTCTCATTTAGTGGTCACACTATGTCCTACAAAAAATAAAAATGATTGCATAAACAAGCTTATATATTGATGTATTTCTTCTATCCATTGCTGTTGCACTGAAATAAATGCACATTAGTGGAACACAAAATGTAAATGAACCTAATTTGAAATGAGGAAAAACCAAATGGTAGAGAGTTAATTGCTTTGTTTATGTAGGGTGAGTGGAATAGTGGACTTCTTATTCAAAGGCATAACATAGCTTGGAACTTTTATGTGTTTTGTTTTAATCTGCACACTGAAGTTTTATTAGCAGTAGAGTAATCTGGGTGCTTTTAAGGGCATTCTGACTTGCTGCCTAAACATTAGGGACTCCTAATATGGGTATTAAACAGGTTCTTAGTTACATAGTTAAGTAACTAAGGAGAGTACAGTTTAGGACTCATAAACTCAGGTCCAATAGCTGATGCAAATTAGTAGTCATCTATGGGGAAATATAGACATTAAAGATCTTAGACAGATTTTCTTACTAAATATACTCAAATTAAACAGTTACTAACATCTTATTATTGCTTTGGCTTTGCATTTAGTGTATATGTTTTGTGGGCCTGAGCTTGGATGTGTTTGAAAATGAGCTTTTAATACTAAAGCACCAATCAGAAAGAATATATGCACCTCTATTTTCATAGCAGTGTTATTTATAATAGCCAGGATCTCAAAACAGCCCAAGTGTCCATCAGTAGAGAAGTGGATACAATAGCTGTGGTACCTTTACATAATGGAATACTACACGGCTATAAAAAAGAAGGGACTCTTACTCTTTGCAACAGCATGGATGGACCTGGAGATTGTTATGCTAAGCTAAATAAGCCAGATAGATAAAGACAAATACCATATGATCTCATTCATAAGTGGAATCTAAGGAACAAAATAAACTGATGAACAAAAACAAATGAATACATGGAACAGACAGACATTGGTACTGGGGGTCTGGGGAAGATTGGGTGAAAAAAGATGAAGAGATTAGCCAAAGAACATACATGCATAGTCCTTGGACACAGACAACAGTGTGGCGATGGCCAAAGGAAAAAGGTGTGGGTGCTAGATTGAAATGGGCAAAGGGGGAGGGAAATAGGACATCTGTAAGAGTGTCAACAATAAATAAAAAATAAAAAGTAAAATAAAATAAGTAAAAATAGTAAAAAGAGGAAATCTCTGTTATCTCCCCATTATTTACTTTATTTCTTGTTATGTATCAGCATTGGATCTAATTTTGTCCCGTAACAAATGTTCAAAGGTAACAGCAACAATTTAGGCCTTTCTGATTTTGTGGCTCTTTCATCCTAAACTTATAAATTTGCCCTGAAATGATTCTAATGCGATTCATTTTCTTTTTTCAGGCATGAAAATCAGGCAAATATTAATAACAAAAGACTTCTTAATGAGACATATGTCTTTTCATAATAGAGTCCTCCTTGACTAGACAAGTCCATGTACGTTTCATTGTTTGTGATTGCATCACATGACAACCCAACTGTTGGCTGCATAATATACAGCTTCTTTGGTACAAGATAAGGGGAAGATGGCTGTTCGGGGCTTTGGATATCCAACCAATGGAAAGACAGGGTCAGCCTGTAAAAACCTGCCCCATGTGTGTAATCTCCCCAAGACAGACATTCTTACTAATAGTGATACCAGAACCTGTGATCAGGAATTCTTCCTGGGGTCGGATCCAAATGGGTTGCCCCGAAAGCTTTCTGCTCTTTGTCTATCTGTGCTGCTCTCTGATTGGTTCCTGGCCTTTTTGCCACAGTTATTTTGCACGTGCAACAAAAAGATCCTTGTTTCACAGCACCCTGTTTTTCTGCTATCCATCCTGTCTTTCTGCAAGACATTTTGTGGTTTCAGGTAGCTCCAGGAGTCCTCCCTCTTCCACCCTTACCTTGTCTATCTAATTCTGCTTTAATCCTCCCAATAGAACAGGACACCTAGGGTAACCTCTCCCATTGAAACTCTCTCTTGAATGCAACGTTCTCTGCATTTGAGAGCGGCTTTCTTCTATTCTTCACTTCTGATGAGCTCTCTCTACCTTTTAGAATTAGTATTTCCTATCCTTCAATATGTGAATATGTTTGGGATAAAGTCTGATAGTACTGAGGTAAGAAGTCATTCTGCTTTGTTAAATTTACATTCGATTATCAATGCCGAGACTGTGTACTAAGGTTACCTGCCATACGCTCATCTAAGTTTGAGGACTCTGAAGTATGTACAATTTTACCTACTTGCAATCTAACAAATTAACCTGACCTAGTTTTAAGGAGGCTGCAGAGTCTTCAAAGCTCTTAGCTCAGAAAGTGAGGATAATTTATTTCTGACAACAAAAGCAGTAGCCAGATATCAACATTTTTTGCATTATGTCCTCAAACAATTTCCACAGAGTGACCAGGAGACAACTGCACGCCCATGAGCTTGTTACAGGAGGACGATGCTGAGCACAGGGGACTGGAATATTTCCTCATGGTCAGAAACCATGCCTACCTCTAGCTCTGCAGAGAGTCACTATATCTTTCAAGGTAATTTGCAATAGAAACATCTATAAAAAGATTGTCCAGATGAAAGGGAAGATAGAGCAACCCATACAAGGTTTGCAGAAATGTGGGAGAGCTGTGGGGAAACGTATCAATATAAGAGATGACCACCTCTGATCTAGACAACTTAAAGGGATTGCTGAGAAGTGAAAATCAGTTCAGAGAAGAAACTTACATGACCAGGGCCCAATTAAAGCAAGTACATATATCTTAATGAGTATATTGTTTAATCTTGTAGGAGCAGAAGGATAGTATCTTTTCAGGAAAGGAAAGGGAAGGGAAGTAACAAAATTTTCAAAATTTCTAAACGCAGTTATTGTTTTTCTGTAACTGCCATCATTAATTTAATGTGTAATCATTATTTTGTACATACCTATCATTTTATAGTTCAATGAAATTACAAGCTAAATTAAATTAGGCTAAATAGCTAGATGAAATAAATAATATATAACGTTTGTTTATTTATTAAATAAACAATATACCACATAACTGGAAATAAAATATTTAACTACAAATTGTAACTTTATTTAAAATTATAAAGCAAAATATTACGTGTTCCTTTAAAAGATATACCTCCATTAAATACTTTCTTTGAAAAAAAACTTCAGTTAGCTTACATTTTTGAATGATGAGTCAATTTATGAAGCAAAACTACTTGGCTAAAAGGGTATGCCTGTGCATAGCATCGATAGAATCAGGTCTTTTAATTGCACTCTTCTATCTGGATTGTCCAATTGCCCATCAAGCACTGCAAAGGGTCTGCCATTTTTCCTTGGTCTGTAGATAATAAGTTAGGCTGTAACAGTTTCATACATGCTTGCAAAGGACAAGAGACACCTTGCAAAAGACAAAGGCCTCTTACTCAGGGCACCCAAGGCAGTGCGAGCTTCATGTAAGTATCCCCTGTGTAGGAAAGGATTAACTCAGCAGCTCTACGTTTTCAAAAACCGTCCTATTCCCAAGAAAAAAAGCTATTTTATGATCCGTGGTTGCCTGCTGGGAGCTGAACGCTTGGAATGTCCTGTCTGATAAGAGTTTCTGTATGCTTGAGGTCTTGAGCCATGCTCAAGTACAAGTTTGCCAAGAGAGTTTATGCTTAACAATGTGATTTATGGTGAACATCTGCTTTTTTTCTCCAAGGGCCTGGAGCTTGAGTCATGGAGGGCGGTCACTCAGGCACTGAATACCTCCATAACTAAGCACCGATTTCAACTCTGCACGTTCAAGCTCAGCTGAGTTTCTCTGGTTGGCAACACGCTGCGTGCATTTCACACCGCTGCTGGAGAAAATGCGTGTGTCCTCTGCAATTCCAAGTGGAGAGGAGGGTCTGGTTTCCTCCAGATTTTCTTCTTGGAAGCTTGTGCCTTGTTCCCTCCAGACCTTCCTCTCCTTGCCTTTCCCTTTGTCTATTTTACTTGATATCCACTAGCAATATAATAAAGCATAACCATAAATCTAACAACTTTCTGAGTCCTGTGAAGTCTCCCAGCAAGCCATCAAGGTCTCAGGTGGCCTTTGGTGTCAGCTGACACACACCTCAAATCCCATGGTTGTGAAGCAGAGAAGCCCAGGTCGTGCTGTGCACACAGTGAGTCTGTCACAGTTGAGGAAGATTGAGTTTAAGAGACGACAATCATTTAAGGGGCTAAAGCAATTTTGCCCAACCATTCCCCTGCAGTAATGCTGAGTTTTATTACTGTGCTCAGGAAACAAATCTCCCTTCCGTCTTTGAGGAAGACACTGCTTCTATTTTCAAGGCTGTTTCTTATTCAAATGTCTTGTTTAAAAGAATAGTTTGGAGGAACGCTGTCCTAGCCTGTGACAAATACACCTTAAGGTGACCATAACCCCTGCTCTTGAGTTGGGCAGGGTCTGTGACTTTCTTCTGACCAATATAATGTGGCAAAGATGATGGGATGCCACCTCCTTTATTGGGTGACAATACTACAACACAAATACAGTGTGTATATGTTATATATTATATCATACATTGCATGCTATTAAATGATTTAATATGTTAATACAAGTTTACTTTTACACATTACATGTTTTCTGATATATAATTATAGTACATATGCTATTATGTTAAGTTATATGATTATAGATGTTAGTATATGACTCCATTATAGCATGTTCCTGTTGGCCTTGAAAAAACACAGAGCCATGTTATGGATGACCCATGGAGAAGGCCATATGACAAGTAACTATTGATGTCCTCTGGGTCATGAGGAGAACCTTGCACCAGCACCCAGTAAGTGGCCCAGGGGCCTCCTTCACTCAGATTCAGAAAAATGAAATCTGAGAACAACCTGAATGAGTGGGGAGCAGCCACTCCAGCTCAACCTTTAGGGGAGCAGCTGATCTACTTTGATAGCAGCTTTGTGAAACCCTGAGCAGGGGGCTCAGCCAAGCCGTGCTTATACTTCTGACCCACAGAAAATTACTAGTGATATATGTATATTCTTATAAGCTGCAAATCTGTGGTGATGGGCTACACAGTGAGAGAGAACTAAGGCAATGCCTTTGTCAAACGAGATGCAGAAACACCAGCGCCCCTGAAGTATTCTCTCCCAACCGAACTGAGGTGCTCTCAACTATACATCCTATAAAAGTCAGTAACTGTCCTAAATAAATAATGAACCATCGAATTCAACAAGACAATTGAAGTATGTTTCTTTCCTTTTTTCCACACAAATATTGTATAACACCTCTTTTTTGTGTTATGATAGTGCAAAATATAAAATTGAATAAAACTTGGATTCTAACTTGCAATCCAATTAGCACATTGGTTGTTGGGAAACAGTCTCAGCCCTACACATAGCTAAGTGTGTCCCCCGTTTAGGGTTGTATAATGTGTCCAATTCAACTTTGTTAAAGAAAACGTGATGTATTGAGCGTATATGACAACAAAAAATATCATTGTTCTTAGCTTCAAACTTTTCAACTGCTCTTCCATCCCATCCCCATAATAAAAGGATATGTTGCGGGAGCTATCACCCTTGAGATATATGGGATGTGGTGCATAATCAATTGAAAGCTTTCCTAGAATCCTGGGTTTTGCCGATAACTATACAACTTTTGTCTTATTCCCAGGCATATGCAAGCTGAAAGATGGCTCTGAATTATTTAGGAAGGAAGAGCTACTTTAGATGCTATTTGTGGACAGGGGAAGGAAAAGGTATATGGTAACGTGGTGATATATAGCAGGTGGCCAGAGAGCCTCTACTGAGATTATACTTCTGTCTATGTACCTATCTAAACACCTATCATCTATACCGTGCTGTCATATTGTGTACAAGGGAAATAATTTCCCATGGATGCCTTGACATTTCAATAGAATCTGTAATTCTGGGTATGATTTATTTAGATTATTTTTAGTCATGCAATCTTAGCAAGAATAGATTACTTACTAAAGGTTACTTTCACAAGGTCGGTGCCGAGTGAAGAACACAAGGCTTCCATCGGGAACCCAGGTACATCTCAACTACAATTGCAATGTACTTTTAAATTCACGGGCCTATCTCCTGGCAGATAAACCATGAACTTCTTTGGAATTATTTAGGATAATATGTGCACATGTTATTCATGTATGTGCGCCCTGCACTTGGCACGACTCCCTGCGTTGTGGCAGGCATGTAACAAGCACTGTGATTTTTTTTAAATAGATACATGAGGACTTTATAGCCAGAGCCTAGATAGAGACTAGTTGTTGTCCTTTACGTACTTTTACTTCCATGGGTTTTCTTTCATTTTTCTAAATCATATTTATAAACATTTAATACATTGCATGATTAAGCTATCTGTCTTATTAAGAATAATTAATTTCACAAAGAAAAAGTACAAATCAAATGTCTTATTTCTTGCCAAATGATGTAATGTTTGATTCATTTAAAACAAGTACATGATCATGTAGCAGAAAGTAAAATAATTAAGAGCATACTGAAGTCTGGTCGCTATCAGTTCTAAAATATGTAAAAGGCAACAAAAAATATTTGAGAAACCAAATCCCCTGTATTGGTATTATTGAATTAATGTTTAAAACAATATTACCACAAAATACAATTTTTCAGAACAAGATAAAAAATTTATTATTATTTCACTTTGTATATGTTTGTAAGATAAAAGAATCATACTTTAACTATTTAGTTGAGAGCAGTGTCTGTCCTCAAAGAAACAGCAAGATGATGTACGTATCTGCACAGAATATGATGTTCACTTTAGGGGATACAAAATCTAAGTTTCCCATTATAGCCATGATATAGAACAACAAATACTTATTTTAATTGAGAGATTCTGAGTAATGTCTTAATAAAATCTAAGTGTAATAGTTTGAGCTTTTAAAAAAATGATGGAAGAACGTGTACACGTTGTATGTATGAAACACATGCTATATCATAAATTATAAAAATATGTTAGGTAATAAATTATACATTAGATTGTATGCTGTATTATAAATTATACATAACTTTATACAAATATGAATTATATATGTATTTCTCTTTGCTAGTGCTGAATACTGATCACAGATGATTATCACTTATATACTACATAAATCCATATAAGATATCTCTAACAAGATTTCAAGCAATAGAACACATTAATTCCGCTTTTAGAAATCAAAGGTTTTAAATCAGAGTTTATAGTATGTGCATAATTTACAATAGAGCAGACAAAGAAACTTGAAAAATAAAATATGTGAAAACAAAAAAGAGAATGTTTATTAATACTTGTGTAAGTCGCATTTTGTTGCAAGTCACTAAAACACGCTGAACCCATCTTGAGTAAAAGTTGACTTTCATGAACAGAAAATGGGATTTAAGTCTGATGAAAGCATCAGAACAACCCCAAGAATCTCAGGGAAAAGATGTTTGGACTAGAAAGACAACAGAAAATTGTAACACCAGGATGTTCTGTGTCTTACCTCCAACCATTGCATGATTTTCAAGTCCGGTTAAGTGACCTACTAAAAAAGACAACTACAGCAAAAGGAACACTAACTTCGTAAAACAGTCAATGGGATTGCTCCACTAGCTGTATCAAGTTTTTGTTTTTGTATATATGTGTCTACTAATTTTTTTTGCGATAAAAATAATAAAAACATTCCAAAATTTACTTTTTTCCATATAGATACATGGACATGATAACTAAAGCATTCAACGTCTATTTTGAGAAACACAAAGATAGGAGCTAAGAGTGTTCATAGTCAGATTAACAAAATGTGTTAATAAAATGCAATAAGAACTAAAATCTATTAAGCAGAAAAATTCATGACAAAGATGGTTAGAATCTCTTTTGGTTTAGCTAATTATCTTTTAGATGGCATTCTATACAATTGTTATAATTTCAAGGATCATGGAAAAGTGAAGTTAACTAGATAAATCCCTTAATTATACAGTTAAAAAATTGAACATCATAGAAATAAAACGGTTTGACCCTGACCATCCAGCTAGCTAGTTAATAAAAGAGACATGAATATAGAATGTGTTTATTTATGGTTGGGGAGTGGGGAGAATATATATATATATATATACATATATATATATATATATATATTTGACAGTTTTCTTTACATTTCAATATTTACATATGTAGACATTTAGAATGTTCACTTTGAAGACCATTTCAATATGTTTACCATTTTCTACCCCTTTCAAATCTAATTCATTATTCTCTCAGTCTGTATCTATCTATCTATCTATCTATCTATCTATCTATCTATCTATCCTATATCATCATCTGTCTACCTAACTGCCTCTGAATTATACCGTCTTAGTCAACTAATAATGAGATGTAATGCAATCATGTAGGTAGGAATTACATCAATATAAGAATTGAGAGAACTATTGGTATATCACATTTGATTACTTTTTAAGATCTTAAAGCAACTTGTTTTAAAATTTTTTATAAAAACCCCAAAGGAAAAATTTTATTCATATTTAAGTGTCATATACATGCCTTTAAAAAATAAGTTGTAGGATATATTTTTTTCTTTTTTTGGTTACTGCATCATTACTACATTAAAATCAGCCTCAGGCATTCCCTAAGGCAATCTATGTCAACAAAATTTAATATATCCTAATAACTATCTTTGTATTCTTACATTTTTTTCAGTACTCAAATTATCTATGCAGATAAGCAAGTGGGATATATATGTATACAAACATATACACAGATGTATGTATGTATTAATCTATGTGCACATATATGTATACATATATACACAAACATATGTATGACTATAGGCCTGATGCACAAATTTGTGCATGGGTGGGGTCCCTAGGCCTGGTGGGTGATCAGGGCCAGTCAAGGCCAGACCAATCAGAGCCTGCCCATCTGGGGAGGAACTGGGGGGAGGGACCATGGGCCAATTGGGGCCTGCCAGCTGGTGGGAGGGTCAGGGTGGGAGGTTGGCCACTGTCCCTGAGGAGGGAGCCAGCCCTCGGCCCCCCTGGGAAAGGAGCCATGTCCGCCACCACCTACCACCAGTTCCCTGTCCCAGTACAGGGCCAAAGGCCCCAGTGGGGTTGGGACAAGAGGCTACCGTTGCCGGGCCAGGTGCGGAAGGAACAGACACTGGATGCCGATGCCACCAGCCAGCCGTGGAAGGTCGGCTGTGGGAGCACTGACCACCAGGGGACAGCTCCTGCATTGAATGTCTGCCCCCTGGTGGTCAGTGCACAGCATAGCTACTGGTCAACTGGTCGTTCAGTTGTATTGGTCACTTAGGCTTCTATCTACTTATATAAAAATGATGGGTGGTGTTCATCACATACGGACGAACAGCAACCAGCGGAAGGAAGTCAGTCCTACAGGGGTTGTCTTGGCAATGGCTGCACCCTCCCCCAAGCTGTTTCCTGGAGCTGTTTCCTGTAAGGGCGGAGTTTGAGGCAGGAACCCGCCCTCGGAGCTGGAGGCAGATCTTTCTAAAGCAGTGATGGCAAACCTTTTGAGCTCGGCGTGTCAGCATTTTGAAAAACCCTAACTTAACTCTGGTGCTGTGTCACATATAGAAATTTTTTGATATTTGCAACCATAGTAAAACAAAGATTTATATTTTTGATATTTATTTTATATATTTAAATGCCATTTAACAAAGAAAAATCAACCAAAAAAATGAGTTTGCATGTCACCTCTGACACACGTGTCATAGGTTCACCATAACTGTTCTAAAGTGTGAACCTGAGTGGGGCGGCTGAAAGGCTTAGAAAAGACAGACAAGAGAATGAAAGCCAGGTCTCCCTGGGACGCTGCTTCTCTGAGAGACAGTGACCACGCCCACAGCCATGCCTTTAGTTTATAGCAGATGCTCTGAGGCAAAGTAAGGGCGTGACCAAGATGTTTACAAACATTCTCCTGGGTTTCAATCCTACTGGACTACATGCACCTGAACTCTATCAAGCCCACATCACTCAGGCACGTGGGGCCACGTGTTCGGACCATAGGTTCAAGCTTACAACTACAGCTGTCGGCTATAATTGTGCTGGGAGGGCCCTGCCCTCCAAGCTGGGACTTGCACGTGGCAATGAGAGGACTGTGCCCTCTCATCAGTCCAAGGCTTGAACCTGTCCAAACACTGTAGCGGCTCCCCACAATAAAGTTTTAATTCTGTTTCTTTGTTACTAATGTTGTGGCCCCACCCCAAACAAAGAAACAAAGGAAAATTTCCCCATCGAATATCTGAATAGTATTACTCCTTCGGGAGTAATAAATGTCATAAATTAAAATTGAAAGTGGGTGCAATCATCATGCTATTGAGAAATCTCAATAGTAAATGGGGTCTTTGTAATGGTACCAGATTTATTATCAAAAGATTACAACCTAACATTATCGAAGCTGAAGTATTAACAGGATCTGCAATGGGAGAGGCTGTTCTAATTCCAAGAATTAATTTGTCCCCATCTGACACTGGCCTCCCATTTAAATTGATTTGATAACAGTTCCCCGTGATGCCAGCATTTGTGATGACTATTACTAAATCACAACGACAAACTCTAGACAGAGTAGGCATGTTCCTACCTGAACCCATTTTTGCACATGGTCAGTTATATGTTGCTTTCTCTCGAGTTTGAAGAGCATGTGATGTTACAGTTAAAGTTCTAAATACTTCATCACAAGGGAAATTAGTCAAGCACTCTGAAAGTGTTTTCACTCTTAATGTGGTGTACAGGGAGATATTAGAATAAGTTTAATCACTTTATCAGTCATTGTTTGCATCACTGTTGTTTTTATATCATGTTTTTGTTGTTTTTATATCATGTTTTTGTCATTTTTATATCATGCCTCTGTTGTTATATCCTTTTGTTACTGTTTATTTATTAATAAATTTATATATTATTTTCATATACATTTTACTAATTTCCTTTCATCTCTCACATTTCTATTATAGAGAAAGGGCAAATAGCAATGTTAAAATATCTCTGCTAATTAATTCCCTTTTTAAAAAAATATATTTTATTGATTTTTTACAGAGAGGAAGGGAGAGTGATAGAGAGTTAGAAACATTGATGAGAGAGAAACATCGATCAGCTGCCTCCTGCACACTCCCCACTGGGGATGTGCCCGCAACCAAGGTACATGCCCTTGACTGGAATCGAACCCAGGACCCTTGAGTCTGCAGGCCGATGCTCTATCCACTGAGCCAAACCAGTTAGGGCAATTAATTCCCTTTTAATGTGCACGAAATTCGTGCACCAGGCTACTAGTATATATAGATTTTTATTTGTGGTAGTTTTACTCTACAAAGTAGTTTATCCTATAAAGTTACTCCAAACACTGGATTAATGAATTCTAAACATTGAGTTAGTTTTCTATGAGTTTCTGTTTACAACATTTTGTCAACTAATCTATACATAACTTTGTTTTATGGGGTTTTGAAGACACTCTATATAATAACCTCTTTGACTTTGAACTCATAGTGAACAGCACTCAACTTCCCGTCTGACAAAAGTCTGTCTGGCACACTCGGTAAGGCACATCACACCCATCTTGCACTTTAGAACTCTTGCTCTCTTGGAACTGCACTTGAGTGCCATTTTCAACAGTGTAATCACCAATAAGGAGCACAAAAATGTGAGAAATGTGGCACCAAATTGACCATGAAAAAGACACTTGTTTATAATACAGTAGCTGAAACTGGAAATGTGCATGTCAGGCAGGTCTGGGAATGACTGTGAAAGCTCTGTGAGTATTGATTAGGGGTTAAAATTAATTTTAGCAAGTAGGTGGATCTGCAAATATGAAATGTGCAAATAATGAGGATCAACTGTATCTGAGTCATATACATATTCTATATAGAGTTTATTATCTTTTCTACAATATAATAAGGGATGTATTAGGAAAATTGCTGGTTCAAGGGTATTTATATACACTATTTTACTTTAATAGATTTTACCATCCTGTTGAGCAATAGATGTTATATCTCTTTCAAATTTCTACCTTAATTGGAATTTGAGAGTCATTCCATTTGGTTGACCTTAGGATTTTATTTTATTTTTAAAATATATTTTTATTGATTTTTTACAGAGAGAAAGGGAGAGGGATAGAGAGTTAGAAACATTGATGAGAGAGAGACATCAATCAGCTGCCGCCTGCACACGCTCCACTGGGGATGTGCCCACAACCAAGGTACATGCCCTTGACCGGAATCAAACCTGAGACCCTTCAGTCCGCAGGAGGATGCCCTATCCACTGAGCCAAACCAGTTAGGGCGACCTTAGGATTTTATATTTTCTCTATATTTATTCACATTCCATGGATATGCTTGACCATTTTTTTACCCGAACAATTTGTGAAAACCCATGATATGATATTGACAGCATTCCTTTATCTTTAATCTACATGACTGATCATTTTTAATGTATTTATTGATTTTTGTTTTGATATATTGTCCATGCATTGCCTTTTATTTTTATATAGTCTACATTTCTGTGCTTTTTTATTTATTATGGAATATTGACCTGAGCTATTTCTCCAGGAATATTAATATACATTAGATTTTCTAGACATCTTTGCACCAATTAGTTCAGACAAGAAAAAAAGGCTTAACAAATGCCAGCTTTCTCTAGCAAAAGGATCAGAAAAGAGAGAACTCAGCAAATCAGAAAAGTTTTATAGAATAACTGTTTACTTCAGCCAAACGGCACAAAACAATATCATGCCCCATCCATACACACCATAACAACAGCAAAGTAAGAAGTGTTGATTTTCACCCTTGACAGACTATAATGAAGTAACCCTACCCCTCCACTGGGATGGTATCAGAATATGCTAAATAGGGACCCAAAACTTTCCATACTGTAACTTCATTTCTCTCTTAACCCCCTACCCTGACTAATGTCAGTGGAGACAAAAGGGAGACCTGGACATCCACCCCATCTTCAATGGAAGAAAAATATACATTTCAAGAATCGGTACTGAAGCAATTGAATGTGCATTGGAGAAAAAACATCCCTCAAATTAATTTCACACATTATACAAAGTTAACTCAAAAAGGATTACAGATTAAATGTAACTTTCCAAACTATTAAGACTTAGGAAAAATAACCAGAGAACAATGCCTGGGATGTAGTAACAGGCAGGAAGTTCTTTTACTTGACTCTGAAAGTAAGATCCATAGAAGGAAATACTGGTAAATCAGACTTGCTCTGTGAAAGACTCTGTTAAATGGTGAAAAAACAAGCTCCTTACTAGAAGAAAATACTTGTAAACGACATAACTGAGAAAAGACTAGTAATTAAAGTATATAAAGTACTCAATAAAACTCAACAATAAAAACCCAAACAATACATTTAGAAAGTGAGTAAGAGCATGCAGACATTTCACTAAAGAGAAAATACAGATACAAATTAAAAATATAGGAAGATTTTATTGCACATCCATCAAAATGGCTAAAATAAAATAAAAAAATAGTGACAACATCAAATGTTGGAAATTGTGGGGAAAAATGAATTACATTGTTGGTGGGATGTAAAATGAACAGATTCGGGAACATGAGAGGACAGATTTAAAACAAAAACAACAGCAACACACATACGCACAAAACATGTACGTACTATAGAACCCAGAAGTTGTACTCTTAGTCATTCAACACAGATAAATGAAAATTTTTGATTATGCATATTGTCCACATAAAAATTTATTTAGCCTATGTCCACATAAAATTTTGTAGCAGCTTCATATATGATAGCCAAAAAAATTGACTTGTCCTTTAAAAAGTGAATTTTTAATCAAACATATCATTGAATATTGCTGAGCAATTTTTAAAAAAATGAACTGTTGATACGCACAAAAACCTGGATCAATTTTCAGAAGACGATGCTGAGTGAAAAAAGCCAAATTATTCCATTTACATAACTCTTGAAATGACTAAAAATTGTATGAAGAACAGATTAATGGTTGCCAGAGATAAAGGCAATCCTATTCATTTGTATTTTTGGAGAGTTAGATGAATTCATCTCTTTTGATTTCTAATCCCTGTTATCCATATTTTTTGTATAATAATCTCCTCTTAAAAGGATTGGACATGTGACCATTAAAGAAAAATAATGGAGCATTATTTCCCTAAGTATGCCATATTATAGGCAGTGCTGAGGAAACTTTGTATATGAAATGAAGGCCCTAAGAAATTAACTCGAAATTTACCAAAAGTGAGATTGTCCTCAGTGAGCCTGACCTAATCAGTTGAGCTCTCAAAAAGAAGGTTTGCATGTCAGAAATACACTTCTATGCTGTCTTTGAAGAAGTGGGTGATATTAATGCTGTGAATGTAATGAAATAAATCTCAACAGCTATGTGACCCTGAAGAAAGACATAATGAGTTTCAAATATAGATAAAATGGAGCCTGTGATATCAGCAGAGGACCTAGTCAAGCCACACCCAGATTCCCGATCCTCTGAAATTGTGAGAGAGTAAACACAGGCTCTTTTAAGCGGCTAAATTTGCTACCATTTTTAATGTGGCAATAGAAAACTGATACAAAACACAGCAACTTTCAACCGGTGTGCCCCAAGAATTTTTAAAGCATGCAATACCTGACTATTTAGCCGGGGGCACTGACCTCTTTTCCCTTAACTTGTCAAGTAAAAAGTGACAACAGCCAACACAGCAATAGCCATCCAGTGTGAATGAATCAAAATTATACCTATTTTGTCAGATTGGTGAAAAAATATATATTTTTTGGTGTGACAGAATTTTAGTAATTAGTTTAGTAATTAGTTTCATCCATGAGATGAAAAAGGTTGAAAATTGCTGCAATAGATAGTTATCATTCACTATTGCTTTCTGTGCCTTTTTCCTCAACCTGAATTCTCTTTTTGGTTTATTGGCTCTTTGGTTAGTCTCTTTTTAGTGTATTTACCTCACATGGTTTAAATTTCAGATGAGTTCCTTGGATATCTTGAATATTCACAAATCTCTTTCACTCTGATAGGTGACAGATTTCTCCATCAACTACAGAGTGGAGTTGTTGTTGTTTTTTAATTGATTAAGGTATTAAATACGTGTCGTTATCCCCCCATAACACCCCCCTCCCCACCTCCCGTTAATGCCCTCAGCCCCCTGGTGTCTGTGTCCATTGGTTTTGTTTATATGCATGCATACAAGTCCTTTGGTTGATTTCTCCCTCTTACCCTCACCAACCACAGAATGGATTATTGAGTGAAGCCTCCCAAGACTGTTTTCCTTCAGTGCCCTGCAATGTTCAGAAGCCTTGTACCAACCTGTCATTTAACAAATATTTATTGACTTTACTATTTCTAAAAAAAAAATGTTTATTTTAGTTAGTGCTTTCCCTCTCTTTACTCAGTATCTCTTCCTGGAGCTTCTGTATTTTGCTTCAACAATTCAAGTAAGGATATTATCTTTCTACTCAAGCTTATTGTTTCAGACACTTTCAAGGTAGATGCTATTAAGTTGAGAGTGTGGAACAGGATGCCAAGAAAGCAAAGAAATAAAAGAGTTAAAACCAATATCTGGACACCTGGACTGGACAGCAAGAAAATATTTAATATACTTCTGAGTTTTATTGGGTAGAGTATTGCTGAAGAAACTGAATCTGAGTTTAAAAAATTGTTCTGGTTCTGACAGTTTGACTTCTAAAAATATCATCCGTATCCAAACTTGTACTATCAAGAAGTAGGCTGTGAAAGTTGCATGGCCCACAAAGAAGGCACAGTCCCCAAATATCATTGCAGATGTAGTCATGAAACATAATAGGCAAGATGAAAACTCTCAAAACTAGGACTATGGAAAACATGAACAATTGAGTTCCTTCTATTTGGAAGTTCCGGGATCTAACACAGACATTTATTCCACTGGTCGGGCAGAGAATAATGCAATACCTGTCTGGCAGAACTCAATAATTCCAGGGAGTGGGAACTGCTGAGTATTTTACATTATATTTATTTTTCCTCTTTCTGAATGGAAATTATGATTGTGGATGTTATGCCCCTGCTTTAACATCATTGTATGTGTATGTATTTGTGTGTGGGTAGGAAGCAAGAGAAAACAAGAATTCAGTTTAAAGTATAGATACATTTGTTTCAGAACAGCTGAAGGAGGAAGCTGGAATGAAATAATTCATGGCACAACAAAATATTTTGTTCTTCTTCTATAGTCAAAGGAGAATTATAGACGGTTTTTGAGCAGGAATACGACCTGATCAGAGCTGACCTTTCAGAAGATTTATTTAGAAGTGGTGTGCAGAGATATGAGTGGGAAGAGCCTGGAGTTAGACTTTGTGCTAACTGATCTTCAAGGCGAATGTCAGTTATTTGTCTTGATTTCAAGACTTTGCCTCAAAAGTAAAGATTACCTGATATACTATATTTTTGAGATAAATCTTTGTATCTAAAAGCTGGACTAAGCTCTCTTAGATTAGTATAGTAGTTTCCCTCTGTATTGCTTTCAAATTATTTAATTTGTACTTGAACATCCATAGCTTTATTTCATGACCCACAAAATATAGACTACATAGATTCCCAGTTTTTGACTCATCATATGTTTAATAGTACCTTTTTAAAAAGTATGTATTTTTTAATTGATTTCAGAGAAGAAGGGAGAGGGAGAGGGAGATATAAACATCAAGGGTGAGAGAGAATCATTGATCAGCTGCCCCCCTGCATGCCCCCCCCCCCCCCCCCCCCGGGGATCGAGCCCGCAACCTAGGCATGTGCCCCGAACAGGAATCAAACCATGACCTCCTGGTTCACAGGTCAACCACTGAGCCACCCCAGCTGGGCAATAGCACCTTTTTAAAAAGCTCTTTGTATTTTCTTAGGAGGAAATAGTTCTCTTTAATTTTATGGTTTGGAATTTTATGGGATTTATATTTATTCTAACTTTATTTTTCTAATTGTATAAATGGCAGTAATTCCTTTCGATCTCTTTTTAGTTAGAAAAAAAATCACCTTTTTTTCTGTCAAGGGTAACAGAGTATTATTTTGGAATAAACATGGGCTCTTTTGTCTATTCTACTTATATATACCTGCTTAACAGCAGACCCAAAACTTTAGTGGTTCAGGACATCAGTGATATTATCATAGGTCGGGTTTGGGGTAGCCATGAATTCGGGCAGAGCTCAATTGCTGGGTTCTCCTGCCCCACATAGGCTGACCGGGTCACTGTGTCACACAGCTGAAGGTTGGGCTGAACTGTGGGATTAAGACATTTACACGCATGCCTGGTACTTTGCAGAGATAGCAGGAAGGCTGCAATCCGGCCCTTCTTTCTCTTAGGTCTCTAGTTCAGATGGACTCCTCAGCAAGGGAACTGCAATTTTATTTTTATTTATTTATTTTTTAAATATATTTTATTGATTTTTTACAGAGAGGAAGGGAGAGGTATAGAGAGTTAGAAACACTGACCAGCTGCCTCCTGCACACTCCCTACTGGGGATGTGCCCGCAACCAAGGTACATGCCCTTGACCGCAATCGAACCTGGGACCTTTCAGTCCACAGCTCAACGCTCTATCCACTGAGCCAAATTGGTTAGGGTGGGAACTGCAATTTTAAATGAAGGCTCAGATATCCAAGAGCAAATGCTGTTGTTTTTTTTTTAAGTTAGATTAAATATAAATTCCACAAAATTTCAAACCATAAAATTAAAGAGAGCTATTTCCTCCTAAGAAAATATAAAGAGCTTTAAAAAAAAAAAAGGTGCTATCGCCCAGCTGGTGTGGTTCAATGGTTGACCTGTGAACCAGGAGGTCATGGTTTGATTCCTGTTCGGGGCATGTACCTACGTTGCAGGCTCGATCCCCAGTTGGGGGGCATGCAGGGGGCAGCTGATCAATGATTCTCTCTCATCATTGGTGTTTCTATAATGCTTCTCAGATGGACTCCTCAGCAAGGGAACTGCAATTTTAAATGAAGGCTCAGATAACCAAGAGCAAATGTTCTTCTTTTTTTCCCCCTTTCCCTGCCCGCAATGCTTCTGCTAAGCCTTACTATCCATGGATTCAAGAATGCTTTATTTACCATCACAGTACCCTGCAAAACCTTACTCTGAACAAAGGACTCTCACACATCAAAAGAAGTAAGTCGTTTTCCACTGTATGATGGATCCCTGATGTGCATGCACAGCCAAATGGCTTGGTGACTCAGACACCACCCGGGTCATGATGGCAGCTTGACCTGCCTACTGAACAGGTGTCCCATCATCAACCTGCCAGTCTCTAGCAGAGCCCAGTGGGAATCCCGGAGCTCTTTCTCAAAAGCATACATTATCACAGTTATCTGTGAACAAAATATAGATTTGTCCAGGAATGTTTGGGCTTTCCAGAGATTAATGTGAACATGTATTTAGTGTTTAATAAGCCCTTGAATGTCTCATGTTTCCTTATGCTAGATGGATATTCACGCTGGTAAATGACCTCAGGTACCCTTAGGGAGGACTTGAAAGGTGATATAGATTATTGTATTTCTGACAGGAAGAGCGAGTGTTCTAAGAGCATGAAGTGAGAGTGGCCGTCTCTTGAGAGCTGGGCCCACGAACTGGCAGAGCATCACTTTTCCTGACTGAGAAGTCACGGGACCTAAATTCAAGGAGAAAGGACATGAACTTCACTTTTCAGCAGAAGCATAGCAAAGAATTTGTGGTATCTGTAAAGTACCTGTACCGGTGCCAGAATTGAGTGTCCGCATCTTCAACTAGCTTTTGACATTGAGCCTTGGGACAGCAATACAAGTCTTGTGTGAGTTTATGTCTTCGTTTTATTTTCAGTCTTGCTAATAAAAATTAATCTTTTCATTTACTTTTTTAAAGTGGAATTTAGCAATAGCTAATATGAGGATAGGTGATTTAAAGGGAGAAAACAGCCCTGTCCAATAAGTTTGGTACAAAATTGCCTTAAAGTATGTTCACATGAATATCCCAGTAGAAACAATAAACACTTAATTTTTAAAATAAAATAATAATTTCTCAGATTTTAGTTTTTAATTTATAACAAGAATATAGTTTTGATGAAAGCTAAAGGAATAACATCTATAAAAACACCATACCACCTTTAACATGGTAAATGCTTATCACATCTGAGTTTTCTTCTTGTTGTCTTCACTCTATCTTTATACAGACATTATCTTACTTTGTTTATTTCTTTGCACTTTCTGGACTTTTATAAGTATATAAAACATTGATGTTATTAATAAATATAGTTTGTTTTGTTCTTGTGTTAATCTACTATTATATTGTATATAGACATTGGCCTAGAGATCATTGTAACATGGAAATATTATATGCAATATTATCCTATATAATAAAAGGGTAATATGCAAATTCACCCTAACAGCAGAACCATGGGGAATGACTGGTCACTATGACACACACTGACCACCAGGGGGCAGACGCTCAATGCAGGAGCTGCCCTCTGGTGGTCAGTGCGCTCCCACAGGGGGAGCTCTGCTCAGCCACAAGCCAGGCTGATGGCTGCCAGCACAGCGGTGGTGGCAGGAGCTTCTCCCACCTCCTCAGCAGTGCTAAGGATGTCCGACTGCAGCTTAGGCCTGCTTCCTGCTGGCAAGTGGACATCCCCCGAGGGCTCCCAGGCTGCCAGAGGGATGTCTGACTGCCAGCTTAGGCCCAATCCCCCGGGGAGCGAGCCTAAGCCAACAGGTGGTCATCCCCTGAGGGGTCCCAGGCTGTGAGAGGGCACAGGCCAGGCTTAGGGACCCCCCCCCCCCCCGCTGTGTGCACAAATTTTTGTGCACTGGGCCTCTAGTATGGTATAAAATAATTAAACATAAAATAAAAAATAGTCTGCTATTCTGAGATTAAGAAAAAGTTACAATCTTCAAGGTGTTCTCCACCTATAGTAAACCTAGTTATGGGACAAGGCAATTTCTATAAGTAATGGAAAATTGAATTATCCATCATGGCCTCTGAAATGCAAATCCTAACAGCAATCAGCCATTATCAAAGCCAACTTATTAAAACCATTTAATAGAGATAGCTCAAATAGATCTATGGTGGCTATAAACCACACAGAGGTATCTTAAATCAAAATAGTCGATGTGCCTTTAAAAGTATTAATGCTAGTTGACATGTGAATTGAAAAGTTCATCTAATACAATGATTTGAGATGAGAGTTGTTATACTCTCTGGTATACACGTCCTAACAAGCTTAGAGGAAATTAAATTTACAAGACAAGCTTTCTGTCTGTGAGTTTATCATTCTGCTATACAATTAAGATTGTAGATATCGTCCCCCTTCTTATTAAATCCAGTAAATGTGCCCAGAGGCTACTGCAAAGGGAATAGCCACAAAATGAGATCAAGAAATACAGAAATAAGAAATGTGAGGTTAGTATTCATTACTCATGATTTCCAAAGTGTATATGGAGAATGAGCAGAACATTTATATTCATTTCCCTTTACTAATATTGACCTAGCAGAGTGTTTTCAACATTGTGATGTCAGGGATTATAGGCAAAACGAACTTAGAGATCATTAGTCCAGGACTTTCATTTTACCGATGAAAAATAAACAAATAAATAAAAACAAACAAGCAAATGAAATATAGAGGGCTAGACAAAGAAACCTACATTCTGAAAATTTCTAAGTCTAGTAAATGTCAGAGCTGAAATTTGAATCTGAGTATGTAGTTTCCAAGTTTAGAATCCTCTTTACTAAATCATTGCTAATTCTTTATTCATAAGTGTAATTTATTAAGACACAACATACATTCCAATATTATAAACTGCCTTTAACCCACTCTAATGGCCCTATTGATAATCTGGATAATTTGGCAACCTATCTTTTAATGAGAACTAAGATTTCTACATATTAAATAGGATTATTAACTCTATTAACTGTATATTTTTCTCACAATTTACAATTATAGAATTGCATTGTTCCAATAACAATTTCACTTCTAGTCTAAGAAATAATTGGAATTAAACATTCAGATATTTTAAGGTAACATTAAGCTAAAATAAGATTAAAAAGTCAATAATCTCAGAATACCCAAAGCAATGAAATGTAATCAGAAACATGTTTTTAGGAAATTTTTCATATGAAAGGAATTTATGTGATATTTTAATATATTGTGATTAAACACTGAAGATTATGAACAAGTCAAATTTAAACTATAACTCATCCTCTTACTAATAAATGGTGTTGACTAGTTATTTTGCTTACTTAATTTATTATTGCATCATCTAAGTGGTAATTACATCTACCACTTGATATTGTGTGTTTAGGTGTTGTGTGTGTGCGAGAGAGAGAGAAAGAGAGAGAGAGAGAGAGAGAGAGAGAGAGAGAGAGAGAGAGAGAGAGGGAAATTGCTTACTCAGTGATAAACACTAAGGTTTGAACAGGCAGCATGTTATAATGGTTTAAAGTTTGGTTTGGGTCAAGTAAGCTGGGGTTTTAATCTTGTCTTCATCACATTGGAATAGGATACAAACTTAAAAGAAAAACTTAATTCCTCGAGTTTGTTTTCTTCTAGGAATAATAGAGATAATTATATTTTTACAGGGATTAAAAACAGCTTTCTCATTTAAAACGAATTTAAAAAGATGTTGATGCATACCGATATTGAGCAAACAGGAAGTATCTCAGACCTAAAACTCGCAACATGCTTTATAGAATTCAAGTTCTTGTTTAGTTTTCATTCTTTCCCAAAAATAGTTTCTTCCATAAGAAATTAAATATGTATCTTATCACAAAGTATAATTATTTCTTTGTATTACTACTTATAAGTATTATCTGGCTATACAAATATGTATAGAATTTATAGCCATATTTCAAAATATTAGTTAAATTAATATTATCCTATATAGGTAAATGAATATCCTTCTCATTCAAGGGCATATTTGCACTCAGTACCAGTCAATATAACTATAGTTTATGTAGAAAGAACATTAAGATATTTACATTAATAAAACAAACTGGCCAGATGTTTAGTTTAACTACAGATGTTAAGGTAGATTGTAGAAAAAAAATAATCCTGTGGAGTTTTGAAACAATATAAGAAATTATAGGATGTTAATAAATGAATATTCAGCTTTCCTTGGCCTCTTGAAATTGTGATGAGCATAACTCAGATGCAGGGAACATTATTCATCCATTTAGCAAACATAAATCAATGCCTATTATGTTCTAGCCACTTCTTCCAAATACCAAAAAATGAGGATGAATAAGATACAGCGCCTGTTATCAAGTAACTTCCATATTTGTGAAATAATCCAATATGGAAGTATATGTGATGGGAATAGGGATAAGGGACAAGTGACACATACAGAGCCCTTCTGCATGGCTGGTGGGGCTCAGCGGTTGAGCGTTGAGCTTGGAACCAAGAGGCCACTGGTTCCATTCCCGATCGGGGCACACGCCTGGGTTGTGGGCAAGATCCCCTGTAGCGGGCTTGCAAGAGGCAGCTGATCCATGATGTTTCTATCTCTCTATCCCTTTCCCTTCCTCTCTATATAAAAATCAATAAAATATACATATTTTAAAAAGCCCTTCTGAGTTTATTTTGCCAACTTTGATTGATCTGATTTTGCAACCATAGTTTATTTGTGATGGGGTACTTGGTAATTAGATTGGTTTGGTTCTGGGCACATCAGTTGGATGGGAAAAATAATTTTATTCAAGGAAAATTGGGGGCCAGGGAGACTCTACAGATTAATAGTAAATAGAATAATTCATCTATGCCTTGGAATGCCCCCCTCCCTGTAGTGTGGCCAGGCTGAGTAGAGATTAAACTGTCCGTTGAGGAAACTGCAGTTTTAACCCCATTCTGTCACCACCTAGTACTGGAAATGTACACATCTCTTTTTTTAATAATTGTTTTTTAAAACATATTTTTATTGATTTCAGAAAGGAAGAAAGAGGGAGAGAGAGATAGAAACATCAATGATGACAGATAATCATTGATTGGCTGCCTTCTGCACACCCCCTATTGGGGATCAAGACCACAACCCAGGCATGTGCCCTTGACCAGAATTGAACCCGGCACCCTTCAGTCTGCAGGCTGATGCTCTATCCACTGAGCCAAATTGGCTAGGGCAGTGGTTGGCAAACTCATTAGTCAACAGAGCCAAATATCAACAGTACAACGATTGAAATTTCTTTTGAAAGCCAAACTTTTTAAACTTAAACTATATAGGTAGGTACATTGTTATTAACTTAATTAGGGTACTCCTAAGCTGGCCTTTGCTAAAAACGTCCTCAATCTGAGGGGTTGACCTCAGCGAACATACCTCCACTTCTTCTAAAGCCACTTCTTCAAAATAGACTCGCCCAGGCCGAAAACCGACTTCTGAGCATGGGCCACGAAGTTTCAATTGCACTGTACCTGCCCGCCCGCACGTGGTATTTTGTGGAAGAGCCACACTCAAGGGGCCAAAGAGCCGCATGTGGCTCTCAAGCCGCGGTTTGCCGACCACTGGGCTAGGGCAATGTACACATCTCTTATGCTAAGTGCCAAGGGTGCTTCCCAGTGTCTTTCACATAAATATTCCATATGCGATGATAGTAATTATTGTCTTAAATTATTATTATGTTTTGCTTCAAATTAAAATAGCTGACCTACTGAGTTAATGGAGTTGTCAAGAAAGTTAGAGAAGTAGTACTTTTTAAAATTTGTGTATGCTTCATGATAATAAGATGTTTTCCCAAGTATTGTATTCAAATAAAGGGAATGTTGTAAAGGTACAATTTTCTCCACTTAAACATAAAGATACTACGACTACCTGGCTGGCATGGCTCAATGGTTGAACGTCAACCTATGAACCAGGAGGTCATGGTTCGATTCCTGATCAGGGCATATGCCTGGGTTGCGGGCTCCATCCCTAGTGGGGGGAGTGCAGGAGGCAGCTGATCAATGATTCTCTCTCATCATTGATGTTTCTCTCTCTCTCCATTCCTCTCTGAAATCAATAAAAAAAAATCAAATAAGTAGCCCTAGCTGGTTTTGCTCAGTGGATAGAGCATCGGCCTGCGGGATGAAGGGTTCCAGGTCTGATTCCTGTCAAGGGCACATGCCCTGGTTGCGGGCTAGATACCCAGAGGGGGCGTGCAGGAGGCAGCCAATCAATGATTCTCATCATTCATGCTTCTATCTCTCTCTCTCTCTCCTTTCCTCTCTGAAATCAATAAAAAATATATTTTAAAAATTTAAATAAGTAAAATGAAGATACTAAGAGCAGCTCAGCTCCCTGTCTGAAATACTAGATGTAGTTATGCCTATGATGTCATACAAGAGTTGGAGCATATTCTTTGTTCCAGGGCCTTTTGTCAACTAAATGATAGGAAATGTTTAAGCAAGTTAACATGCCATTTTTCTTTATGGTTGTTTACTCCTTCTTTCATCCAAGATTTATTGAGAAACCAAGTGCTCCATATTAGGGATCAACAAAAGAGGATAAAAGATAAAAACTGCACTCCAGGAGCTTTCATTGTAACTGGGGTGAGGAAAGTGCAGATGACAAGTCAAATAGAATGTATAGCAAGTTAGGTAGGGATAAAAAATATTAAAGCTGAGCAGGGTGTACTGGGGATGAGTGTCAATTATATAGAGAATGTCAAGAAAAGTTTCCCCAATGAGGTGACATTTGAGACCTGTAAGAACTGAGGAACAGAGAAGGAGCAATGCATGTAGAGAAAACTGCAATTGCAAAGACCCAGAAGTGGGTGTGTGTGCTGGTTGTTTTTAAGGAATCGGAAAGCAGACAGAGGTCAAAGAAAAGTGAGGAAAGTAAGAAAAGAGATGAGGGCATGAAGTTAAAAAAATGAAGGGCCAGAATTCATATATGATTAGGCTTTGGAGGTTTTTTTATTTCTATTTTTCCAGAGTAAAATGTGAAAACAATGCAAGAGTTTGAGTAACATAGTAGTAGTAGTATATTCTAAATAAATTTTAACAGATCACTGCAGCTACAATATTGTGTATAGTCTCATACAATAACAGAAGGAAGAAGAAGCCATATGAATCAAGGTAGTAAAATTCTTGTATATAGGTGGAATTTAATGCAAAACAAGGTTTTGAATTGATAAGATTGGGAGGGGTGAGAGGAAAAAAGGCAGGCAAAGATTTACTTTAGGATTTGGAGCCTGGTCATGTGTAAAAGTAAAATTAGCATTTGTTAAGCAGGAGGGACAGGTCAAAGGTAAGGAACTCAGTTTTGAGGATTATTAAATTTAAGATATTATTAAACATTTAAGTAAAAAACTAAGTAAGTAGGAATATGTACTCTCCTGAAAAGAAAATCAATGAATATAGACAAAAGAGAGAGGAATGCTGGTACAATATATTTGGGAAGTGTACTATTACAAATAAGACAAGAAGCCCAAATGGAATCACTTTTGCTAAGCCTCATTCACAAACCAAGACTTAACTCAATTACAATTTCAACTCTCTCAGAAATGCAATCTTAAATCAGTCAATCAGATATCACCTGATCAGCACTAGTTAGGTAATCTGCCTCATAGACCCCTGCCGTGTCCTAAAGGGAAGTAACATTGCAAGAGGCAACATGCTTTTTTCCCTAGCATAGCTTCTTTGTTCCTGCTCCTTTCTGCATACAAAGTCTTTCATTTGGTACAGCTCTTTTAAGATCATTTCTATCTGCTATAATATTTAAATAAAATTTTTGCTCAAATAAATTCAACATTTGTAATATGCCTCAGTTTATCTTTTAATAGTTCAAATTGAGAGTTTTGCCTGAACTAGATTTTTATCCATAAGAACAGAAGAACATTTGTAAGGGACACAAGTGTAAGTGGGTAGAAGTTATTTTGTATTTATTTTAATTTCATATTATATTAGCAAGTGCAGTTGCCCAAGTGAAAGGAAGGAGAGGGAGATTTTGAAGAGCTGGGGAGAGTGGAGAAATTTTGAAATAGATGTTTGAGAAATTAGGGAAGTGAATGCACTAAGGAATGATTACTAAGAAATTAGGGAAGTGAATGCACTAAGGAATGATTACTAAGAAATTAGGGAAGTGAATGCACTAAGGAATGCTTAGTTAATGGTAAGATCTTGTTTGAGATAAATTAACATGTATAAAGTTGGACTACTTCTATCTATATATAGGAGTGAGTTTAGGTAGAAAGTTAGATTTAAACAGAGTTGAAGTTTAACCATATGAGAACAGCAAAAATGGAGAAAGGCCAAGGAGTTGATTTCATATACAAAGGAGTGATTGAAATGACTAACTATGAAGTTGAAATAGGATTTTAATTAATTTTGCAATAAGCACTTAATGATTCTTTTGATGTGTCCAGTACTATGTGCTGGTGGAGAAATAAGCATATAATGTTGGCAAGTTTTCATGCAAGACTTGGTCTGTGCTTAGAAGAACTAATTTCTATCACTCATAACAAAATACAGTAGAATTTTGAATGAAGAATATGAGAAAATATAATTAAATAAAATTATAATTAAAATATTGTTGAACTAAAACAAAATAGTTAAATACAATTACATAAAACACATTTGATAATGGCAAATAAAAACTTTCATTAGATTCATTAGACATTAGATTGATAGTACTGAAAAATTCTACATAGTTGTGTGATAGATTCACTAACTCATTATTTGTTCATTAAATAATTATTGATTTCCCAGTCTGTGCCAAGCAATTGTATTAATTCTCTATTACCTGCTGTAAGAAATAAATTACCACAGACTAGTCTATTAAAACAACACAAATTTCTTATCTTACAGTTCTGTAAGTCAACAATCCAAGACAGGTCTCACAGGCTATATATAATCAAGGTATCAGCAAGTCTAATTTATTTTTCCTGGAAGCTTTAGGGGAAAATGTGCTTCCTTGACTTTTCCAGCTACTGGAGGCATTCCTTTGCTATTGGCCCCCCTACCCTTTTAAATAAAGTAATATCATATAGTTCCGTCCTTTCTTTGATAGTCCCATCTTGCTGGCTGACCATAGCTTGGAAAGTTTCTCCACTCTTATGGATTTACCTGTCTAGATTGTGCCCACCAGGATAATCTCTCATGGAAATAATGTTGATCTAAATGACATCTGCAAAGTACCTTTATTTAAGGAAGGTAAGATATTCCTGCATTCCAGAGATTAGGATTTGGTCATCTGAGGTTGGGAGTCACTTTACTCTCTCCCATAGCATTAGAGATACTGATCTGCCTCCATGGACTTTACATTTGAATGGGTGAGACTATTTATAGTGCATGATTACCATTAATTTATGTGTAGACTAATTATGAGCTATCACAGTTGCATGTTATATGGTTTTAGAATTGAAAATGAGGTGAAAACTAACTGTGTTGCTACATCAATGAACAGAAGCATAGATATCTATTTGGGAATATTCCTGAACACCAGAAAATCAACAACTGCTTACGGTGACAAAGTCATAGAATTCAATTTCACCAGTCTTTTGCTATATCATAATTAACAAAGTTCTTGCATTTATTTTTTTGGAGAGAACTGAGAATCCCCAAGTGGAAAGAAATGAAGAATTCTTAGAGCGCTCCAAACAACACCCATCACACTGAGTGTGATGCTGAGGGCGCTGACACCTGGAGACTGGTGAAGTGGAATAAAGGGAAGGATCCAGCACACTAAGGAATAGGCCAAGTTCCATCAAGGACCCTGGCTAATGCAAATGTGTAATTCCTACGTGAGACAGTGCATCCTTGGGAGAACATGGCATTTTTCTCTGAAAAGACCCCATTTCTACATGGGTGGAGACAGGTAAAGTCCATTTGTTAGCCTGTTTTCTAATTCCACTCCCTTGTCAAGTGTCCTCTTTATCTCTCCCCTGACCTTGAGGAGTTAGCAATCTCCTTCGGAGACAGGTTACATTAATAAGCATTTGGAATAAATACTTTTATATCACAGGTTATAATGAGTTTACATATGATTTGAGAGAAGTTAAGAGAAGGGATATACCTAGATGAGGAATAATTAATCTTTGGATAATTAAGCTCAAACTGTGTGTATTTGAACACTTTTCCTCTATAGCCTATCATTGGAAGAGAGAAGGGGGTATAGCGCTTCATCAGAGAGAAGGGATTCATTCTCATTATGTTGAAGGGTTTTCTATCTTGCCTAACCTTATAAAAGTTTTGTTTGTCTGCCGTGGAACACCTCAGCAGATTTGTAAAAGAACTTTGGCGAGCACACTTTTCTTCATCAACAGCAGCAGTGACAAACACTTTATCTCCAAGTTATGTCATCTCCCTTCCTGCTTTCCCTGCACCATATTGCATAGAGCGTTATTACAGGCACCTTCAGACAAGCCCAGTGTTCCAGGTTGACTCAAGCCAGTTTGGTCTTGACAAGTCCTGATGATATTGGCTGCCAAAGTGAGAGTCGGATGAGTTATACACTTTCCCAAAACCTCATCAACTAAATTCTGTTGCATCTACAAACATGTATTAAACAAATCTTTACTACAAAGGTGTTACAGTTTGTCCAATGAAGATGATGAAATTCCATCTTTCTGTTGTTTCAAATTCTCCCACTATACTTTTCGTCAAAAGTTTACTTGTGTCAGACACACTAATAGTTTGGAAGGAGGGATATAGTAAACAGAATGAGACCACCAGGATTCTTCTAATCAATAGCTGGGCTTAGACACATTTTGGGGTAAATCCTGTCCACCATCCCAAGAGATCCAGATCCCTAAGATTGTTATATATGTGTGAAAAATATCTCTAAAATCATCGAGCCAATCCTGAATACCAATAAATTTACCAAATAACAGCCCATTTCTAAAATTTGTTATGATAATTGATAGTCTTCTGATCTCATAAAACTACTTTTTTAAAATTTACTATAAAAGTTAACAAAGCTGTGGTGATAAAGATAGTTAAAATAGTTTTTACACTACTATTCTCTGGATGTGGGCTTTCTAGCTGAATGTTAGGTAACTTCCCTGAAAGTGTGGATATTCCTAAGTAGAGCAAATAACAACCCTTGTATAGACTGACATGGAGTTATCCCCACATATATTTTATATCTTATTCAACTCTCCCCCAAAATAGAGACTTGTACACTTCTAAATTATACTTAACTTGCTACTTAACTCCACAAGAATCTCTAATAGTATGCCAATTCCAACATATCCAAAGGACATTTTGATTCCATATTTTTCAAACTCACCTTTGGACTGTCCCTATTTTAGTATATAAAATCAATATGCACCAATTGCTCTGGTCAATAACTATATGTGTTCCTCATTCCTCTCTTTCTCTTGCTTCCATCTTCTCATTCTAATATACAAATCTACAAATCCTGTCCATGCTAAACAAATGTCTTCCTATTTCACTAACACCGTGGTAGTTGAAGACACCATCATTTCCTGTATGGTTCATTCAAATGCTCTCCTAACTAGCCCCCTTGTCTCTGTGTTCACCTAATCCTTTCACTGCATAATGGACAGATTGAACTCTTAGAGATTTAAATCATATTATACCATTCCAAGCTTTCAAATAATCAAAGGTCCTCATTATGTTTAAATTAAACTCAAGACTCTTTATCATGATCTATACTAAGTTAAGTATAATTTAGAAGTGTGCAAGTCTATATTTCAGGGGAGAGTTGAATAAGATGTAAAATACATGTGCAGATAACTCCATGTCAGTCTATACAAGGGTATGATCAGTTCCTGACTCATTTCAATCCCATTTCATATGATCTCTTCTTTCTCATTGTGCTCCCACAATATTGACTATGTTTTAGTAAATGAAAAATTAAATTTTGACTCAAAATGATTCTGTCTGTTTTATGCTGAGATAGAAAAAAGTAAGATTACTGTTTTAATAAAGTTGGAATAGACATGCTTTTTTTTTAGAAAAATGCTTTCTTTGAAACACATGCAGTCAGTGGCCTCTATTCACGTTTAAAACATGCTGCCTCATCTCTAAGCTGAATGTGCTGCTTTCAAGGTGATAACCCCTCAACATATGGAAGAAGCTCAGTATATAAAATATACTCACAAAGTTGCTTTTTCTTTAAGTGATAAACATGCTTTTTAAAAGGTAAAAATTGAGAAAAAGATATCTATGCATAATATAATAGAAGTGTAATCTTTCCCCCCCATGGATTAGGTTTAAGTTTATTCATGCCAAGCCCTCATCCTGAAATCACCCTCATTATTGTTATTACTGTCTGTTTTGGTTGAGCATAATTATCATTAGAAAAAGAAGGTGGAGTTTGAAGGCCACTGTCTATTAATGTGCATATGTAAGCTGAGAATTATCAAGATACCGGCAAATCTATTATACTAAGTGAATTGCAAATGTCCAACATCTCTTGGATAATAAAACTCTTCACATTTGATAGTGAAACTATTAGACCATGGGAGAACCTCAACTTGCAGCTTGAACAGTGCCATCGTAAAGAAATGATATTTAATTACTTCTGTGGATGGGACTGTGCTGGTGGCATGGATATCCAATCTGAGTAAGTAGAGAAACATCACCTGATTTTCTCAGGGCATAAATTCTTCTGAAATGCAATGAGTGTCAGAAGGGTTTAAAGAACTTTAAGTGGAATTATATGATGCTATAATATTTTCATGAAAAGTGAATTTTCTAAACTAACATTATTTTACCTTAAAATTGGTCATCATAATTAGGCAATAATTATCACACACTTAAGAGAATAGCAAATTTCAATACATCTCTAAGGTCTTCCTCCCTCTTTCTTTTAATGTACCATTAAAAAAATGGAACATGATTTTCCCTAGTGTCTGGCTTTTACCTGAGCCTCTCCCTGAGACCACTAGGCATCCTTTTAATCAACCTGGACCCCTCTCTCATGCATTGGACCAAATAAAACAGTAAAGCTTTTTGCAGCAAGAAAGAAGAAAAATAAATAAATTAATGGAACATGCTAACAACACATTTTAACCCAGTACTCTATTTCTTCATTGCTTCTACCTTTGAATTTTCTCTTTAGAGTACTTTTAAAATTTTCTTAGTGCAGAATTGTCTACCACCTTTTAAAAAAATGTTGACAACTTTTGTGTTAGTGAAGGCTTCAAATTGTTGCTTAAATTTAGTACCAACTTGTAACATTTTAATTGGGAACTAAGCTTATTTTACACTTGGGTCGGGATTTTGCCAACTGTAGTGTTTTAAGGACATTTAAAAAGTTGGTTACACAAGTCTCTTTTCTTACAATATGACTAGATCTCTGTAGAAAATATTAGTATTCAGGAGTACAGATTAACAAACAAAGTAGAACTATTAAAGATAATTATTTGTACTAAAAACATATCATGAGAGGATTGAATTACTCATTCCTTTCATGCATATAAAATATGATTTGATTATCATAGTTAATTTATATTTTCATTAAAATATTTATTAATGAATTGAAATAATCATGCAACATAGTTTATTTCAATTTAATATTTTCAGTGTCTTATTAAATGTTCAAGTGATTTAAGAGAGTTAAGTAGATGACAGCCCTCATTCTTGCTAAATTATGAGTATCGGAGTATACAGGGATTTACCCAGTTTCAAGTTTTTTTCTTAATTTGATTCAGCTAATTCTCAAAGATTCCCTGCTGCACCTAACCTAATTATTTATTTTATTTTTATATTTTCTTACAAAAAAAGCCAAAAGTCCATTGCTTAATTCAGTCATTATATATAGAAATAAAGATATATTTCATCATCTAAAGGGTTAATTTAATTATCCTTGTAGATCCTGTATTTTAACTTCATTAAATTTTCTACTGGTCTCCAGTATATTGCCACATTCTTCTAATTACTTACATTTCCCTTGACTTTTCTTTTGCCACTTTCCAATATAATTTATAATGGCTACACTTTGCCAGCATTAATAGGAGGGACCACAGGTTCTGAGAGTTAAACGCTTCGCTTCTGGAATCTTACATCCTTGCTTGAATGTCCTAGCTCCATCATTTTAAGGACCGTGGATGAGTTCCTTAACAAATATAAGAACCACGTTTTATTTGAAAATAGGCATCACAAAAACATCTAAACTCACAGAACCTTTATTAGAAATTAAATGAAATAATGTACATTGGCATAGAGTGAAAATATAATACATTTTTAATAAATACAGGTCGAGCAAAAGTAGATTTACAGTCGTTCATATGGAAAATAATACCATAATCTATATATATAAAAGTTTAATATGCTAAGTGTCCGACTATTCGTTCAACCATTCGACCAGTCACTATGATGCACACTGACTACCAGGGGGCAGACACTCCAATCCAGTAGGTTAGCTTGCTGCTGGGGTCCGGCCGATCAGGACTGGGAGAGATGGGCTGGACACTCCCTGGAGCCCTCCCGTGGTCCCTCCCCAGCCTGCTGGCCCCATTAGCCCCAATGGGGACTGGATGAGACAGCTGGACACACCCTGGAGCTGCAGTCCCTCACTGGCCCCGATCATGCGCTGGTGGGATCCCTCGGCCTGATCTGTGCCTCTCGCAATCTGGGACCCCTCAGGGGATGTCAGAGAGCTGGTTTTAGCTGGATCCCCATCGGCCAGGCTGAGGGACCCCACTGGTGCATAAATCCATTCACCGGGCCTCTAGTTAATAAATAATAATACAAGAATATAGCCTATGATTCGCATGCTTACAACTGTAAATCTACTTTCGCCCAACCTTGTATATTATAGATGTTTTATAATTTGAGGACAAACATGAAAAATCATCTTGAAAAAGTTTTAATCTATTAGTATTTTTATTGTTGTAACTAACTGTTCTCATTTTATGCACTTAAACAGATTCAATGAGTTTTATCTAAATATGCTTCATGGGAAAGATCACATCTGATAAAACTCTGCAGAAGTAAACTGCACAGTAAATCACGGTTCATCTTGATTATTCCTGAAAAGTGCTTTAGAATCACAAACTAGCAAGCACATTAATGAATACCTGAATTTCAGATGTGCCAAAATGCTTTCCTAAAAATAGTGCAACAGATTGCCATGGTTGACATGGGAAAAACAGATCTGATCTACAATTTCATATTTTTTGAGGACTTTTTGACATTTCTTTCATTACCATTGTCATATACTGAGGATCAACTATGAAATATTTAAAATTATTGTTATATATCTCTGAGACAAATTTGAAAAATCATTAACTGATCAAGGAAAATGAAGTGCAGAGATAAAGTTTTGTGCATTGACTACCATGTTGTTGTTTATTTTTTCAGTAATGCTACTTGAAATAAAAACTAGGCCCTGGAAAAAGAAGAAAAGCAAACAACATATTTAGCTTGAATATGGACTGAAGGATAAAACCTAACATAAACCATTGTTAGTGCTATCATTTCTTGGCAACCATTGCATGATAATCATCAACTGACCGAGATGATCTTACTGTTCCTGTCAGCTTGACTAACCTTCAATTTTTTTCCTGCCTATAAACCCTTGACCTTCCTTTTCTTAGAACAATTGGTTTAGAAAACTTACAATTGTAAATTATTTCTTTGTATCTCTTTTTAAACCATCTAACCAGTTTTACAATCCAGGAATGCCTTTCTCAGGATCTGGGGCCATCCCTTTGGAAAGTAATCAAGGAAGATAGTGCCTCTATCTTCCAGGCTCAGAGGGAGGGTAGGTGGTTGACTTGCAAAGAGCCAATTAGCAAACACAAATGGCCTAGTCATGCTGAACAATTTCCCCAATAATATCCTCCAATACTTTTTCACTATCTCACCCAGTGCTTAAAAAACTCACTCACCTGCCTTTTGTTTCAGCAATGTTGAGTTTAACCCATCTATCTACTGCAATAGTCTTGACTCGAACGCAATATTCTTAAATAAAGGTCCTCCTTGCTTTTTGACCTCTATGTGGTACAAGTTTTCTTTGACACAGTCATAGGTAAAATGATACTTCATATTGAAATATGACCCAAAAGTTGATTTCTTAAAACTTATTTCAGACTATTAGTAGTTTGATCAAAGCTTCCATGAAGGTATACTTTTATAGCTGAGTAAATCTTGCTTATCTGTTCAGGAGTATAATCTTTTGTTCATGGATACTTTTATGTGATGGGTATGACCTTTTAGAAATTACAGGAATGATAAAAGAGTGAAACAATTTCCCTCACTAGTTTTAATAAACCAAGGTTATAAATGAATGCCGTAACTGAGAATAGTCTACATTTGCTTTTTGCTCTGCAGGTCACTGCTCATGCTAGTAGATGGTCAGCATCATTGTTGATTTGTTGGTAGAAGATTAGAACTTACTTATATAGTATAAGAAAGAAAGCATGTACTCCATGAGTTTAAGAAAAATTCAAAGTTAAAGTTAATTCAATATAAATATTCTGGAAAAGTTTTCTTTGTAAGGCCAAGAATTGTATTACGAAGAATATTCTATTTATCTCTCTTTTTAGACTAATTGCATATATTCCGTTTTTAAGCAGCACACCCAAAGTTGCCCATATAACTAACTTTTACATTTAATATTTAAATTTTTTGTGATTATAAATCCAAAAGGTACTGCTTGCAGGTTTATTTTTTATCTACATATTAATAAGAATCAATAGTGTTAAAATTTGTGGAATGACCATAATGGTCTTACTTTAGCTAAATACAACTTGATTCAGATATGTTTTGGGCCAATGCCTTATTTATCATGAAAAATAAATGCTCATTTATTCTCAGAACTGATCAGTGTATCATCAGAAGTGAAAAATGCTCAAAAACTTAAAACTAATAGCAATTCCAGATGCCTTTTGTACTTATTTAATTAGAGCGGATTTAAAGACCATTGTATATCCCAAAACCAGGGACTCTTTTCTAAACCTATACTTTCAAACAGGATCTGGCACATATAATACATGCAGTAAATCAGGATTGAACTATTGATTCCTCCTTCTCAGTTTTGGTCAAATTCTTACAAGTGATTGTGCTCTATTATATTTTGTACTTCAGGAAGCGAAGGAACTTGAGCAACCACAAAACAGATATGAACATAAACCTTATGAGGATATATCGAAGTAAGGTAGACATTTAAGAGTTCATAGGCAGGTAGCTAGCTGTAAGAAGACAAATACACAAAGCTAAACAAGAGGCCCAGACAAATAATAATAGTGTGATGGGAGGACGGTGGCTTTGAACTAGGCTGTACAGAGTGGAGGGTACTGGCGAGGAGCTACCGCATGGAGTCTCCAAGCACCTTTGTATAATTTACTTTTTATTTTATTTATTTTTTTAATAGAAGATTGTTTATTAGAAAGTATATGCTTTTCTTTTTTTATTTTCTGGTTTAAAGTCTTACAAATAGTAGTACATATATCTCCTTTTTTTCCCCCCCATTGACCCACCCCCCAGCACATACCTTTACCCCCTCCCCAGTGTCTTGTGTCCATTGGTTATGCTTATATGCATGCATATAAGTCCTTCGATTGATCTCTTACCCCCCCAACCCTCCCCAGCCTTCCCGCTGTAATTTAACAGTCTGTTCGATGCTTCACTGCCTCTGAATCTATCTTTTTGTTCATTAGGTTATAATTTTCTTTATCATCCATAAATGAGAGAAAAATACCACATGATCTCACTCATTTATAATTTACTTTTTAATTGCAAAGAGATGAAAAGTAACTTTGTAATGGAGAAGCCTTCTGGAGACCCCCACATAAATCAAAGAATCAAAGTCACAATCACCAGGACTAGGACACATTGAAATTGGAGGTCAGTTGTTAGGTTGCAAGAAGACATAGCCTCTTTGCTCTGACACTTTTTGCTAATATGAGAAAACATCAGACAAACCCAAGTTAAGTGTCATTCTTCAAAATAATTGGCCTGTAATAGTCAAAATTGTCAGCACCATAAAAGTCAAGGAGCAACTATTCAAGCTGGAAAGAAATAAAGATTCCAACAAGCCCTAGCCAGTTTTGCTCAGAGGATAAAGCATTGGCCTAAGGACCAAAGAGTCCCAGGTTTGATTCTCATCAAGGGCATGTACCTAGGTTTCAGGCTCCTCCCCGACCTGAGCCCTGGTTGGGGCATATGCAGGAGGCAACCAATCTATTTGTTTTTCTCACATTGATATTTCTCTCTGTCTTTTCCTCTCTATTCCACTCTCTCTAAAAATCAATGGAAAAATAATCTCGGGTGAGGATAAAAAGAAAAAAAAAGGTTCCAACAAAATGCAGCACAGATTTTAATGTATATTTCGTATAGAGGAGGTTATTAGGATTATTGACTAAACTTGAAGTGAATCTAAAATGTAAATGTTAGTAATGTGTCAGAGTTGACTTCTTGACATTCATTTATTGTGGTTAAAAAAATGCATATCCTCTCTTGTAAGAAATGCACTTAATTTTTTAATATTTTGGGTCATCATATCAACAACTTACTCTCAAAAAGTTTAGAAAAAAATCTCTTTGTATTTTTTAAAATATTTCTCTAGGTGTAAGTTTGTATCAAATAAAAATATTTTTAAAAGTCAAAAGGTGGTATAAAAAGGCTGACTATTTATACACCATACCCATAGCAGACAAGTGAAATAATGTATGCTTCAAGAGATATTATTAGAAATATTCATTAGATCAAGTGAGGAAGTTAGAAGCATACTCTTACCTTAGGGTGAACTGAAATGTATCCTTATGTGCTATTGTTTTATAATAACTGTTAAATTTCCTAATCAGATGCAACACTACAGTGAACTTATATGATGAGGGACCTCTTTTTTTTTTGATACCTCCAAAGATAGTCTGTACTAATAAAAGGGTAATATGCTAATTAGACTGGATAGACAGGATAAAGCCACAGTGGTGGAGCTGGGGCAGAGGTGGTTAGGGGTGATCAGGCCAGCAGGGAAGATCAGTTAGAGGTGATTAGGCTGGCAGATGGACATCCCCCAAGGGGTCCCAGATTAGAGAGGGTGCAGTCCAGGCTGAAGGACCTCCCCCATGCACGAATTTCATGCACCGGGACTTTAGTAGGTATATAAAAGCCCATCAAAAAGATGTATACAAGGGAAAATTCCCTAATGGAACTACTGTGTATGTTGACACCATAGGGCTTCTTTGAAATTCAAGATAGGTAGAAATGTGTGTGTGTGTGTGTGTGTGTGTGTGTGTGTGTGTGTGTTTGTGTGTGTATCTAGGCATATATAGCATTGAAAAGGTTGGGGTCAGTGGTACCTAAATAGTTCTATTCTTTTCCAAAATGGACTCCTAAGGAATAATTGTTTATATATCAGTAGTGGAGTAAAAAATATGACCTTAAACATTATGTTAAGCCAGAAAGCAAGGAAACAAAGTGGTCCAGCACTACTGAGGCTTTGTCAGTAGGATGCAGACCTCAGTGAAAATAGCACTGTGGCCAAATTCTTCAGAATTTGAGCATTGAAAAGAATAATGAAAATAAATTATATAGAAACAGAAAGATCAAGAAGTACATAATAATTCAAAAAGTTAGGAAGGAGGAAGGAATGCTTTTCTTTAAAGAAAAATATGAACCCAGCTGGTGTGGCTCAGTGGTTGAGAATTGACCTATGAACCAGGAGGTCATGGTTCAATTCCTGGTCAGGGCACATGCCTGGGTTGCAGGCTCCATCCCCAGTATGTGGTGTGCAGGAAGCAGTTGACCAATCATTCTCTCTCATCATTGATGTTTCTATCTTGCTCTCTCCCTCTCTCTTCCTCTCTGAAATCAATATAATTATTTTTTTAAATATGAGTTAAACTTAGAAGATCATTCTTTTACATATTTAACATATTTAACAATTCAGGCATATATCAAGAATTGATTCTAAAAATCAATGTATTCATAGGTTTGAGAAAACAATATTCATACTTCTTTGAGCTTATTAGTGTTACCATTTACATAGTAGGGAAATAAATGCTTTTCTTAGGATGGAGAGTTCTTATATGGTGTCTCCTTGATATTTCTACCAGAAATTTTTAACCTGAATCTATTCTACCTTAATAGTCAAGTACAGCTAAATTGTTGGAACTTCCATAAGCCAAATGGCCTGAACTCCTCAATGGTATCCATGTCATAAAATATTAAAAATATGGGAGCTATGCTAGATTTAAGAAGACTAAGGATACAGGACAATCAAGTGCAATGTGTGACCTTTGATAGCATTCTGGCTTGAGGAAAAAGCAGATATAATGAAAACTTGGGGTACAAATGGAAGATTCTGAAAGTGAACTATATAGTTAGACATTATAATATCAATATCAGTGAATATCCTTTTGTGTATAATGCTATTATAGTCACACAGCAGACTGTCCTTTTCTTAGGAGGCAGGTGCTAAAGGATTTCAAATATTTTGCTAAAAAAGAACAGGAAGATAGGCAGGAGAGGGAAAGAGAGGGGTAGCAGAGAGAGAGCAAGAAGGAGGAAAACTAAGAGGATATAAGAGGTAAAGCAACCTGGCAAATGTTAGCAATGGTGAGTCTTAGTTAAATGGTATACAAAATTACTTTAGACTTTCTCATTAAGATTGTTATTTTTCAGAATAAAATATTGGATAATATATAAAAATGTGGGTCACCTATTTATACCAATGCATAACATATGCATTGTTATTCATAATGTTTCTAACTCTGTCCACTTTAAAATATTCTTAAAATTCAGATATATATTTACCTCTATTAAAATATGCATTTACTTCTCCTTTATCAGGGATATTTATATATACTCATAATTTCTGTGAACAGGAATTGCTATTTGTCTAGCAGTGATCTTCGTAGTGTCATGCACATTTATGATGCCATTAGATAAATAAAATTATGCTCTATTTGTTATGCATTTTATTGCACTCCTCTGAAATAAATTAAACATTTAAAATTGATGTCTCCCATAAATATTGAGCTCATTTTTATTTATTATCTTTGCCATACATTTATAATAAAATAATTTATTTTTATTCTATATTTCATGACATTTACTTTTATAATCTGAAAACTCACTCTAATGAATCTATGAAATATTCACAACTGCTTTATAGCTGGAAACAAAACTCCTATATTTTGGAAGCATTTCATATCCTTAAATCTTCCCTGTTATAAAAATTGATAGGATTAATTTCAGAAGTCTCTTTTTCTATAAAAAAATAAATAAAATTTTAATACAATTCTCTGGCCCCTTTTTCTGCAGTCTGTGCTATAGAGAACATTTCTTTAGTATTTTACAACAGGGAAGAGCAGGGCAAATTAATATTCTGTGGTAAGTTGCAAATATGGCTACAATTCTTCACTCCTTTGCATTCTGATGGCAATTTTCCCTAACTTAAAAGGCAATGTCTATTTCCGTACCACTGGAATCTGCGCTGGCCGTGTAAGTTGCTTTGACTGATAAAATATGGCAGAAGAAATTGCAAGGCAGTTCAGAAGCTGGGCCTCAGGAGGCCATGTGTACTTCCCTGAGAGCTAGTGGAAACTGATCCCCATGAAAGCTGCAAAGTCTCAACAAAGTAACACCAGCATGGTCAGCTATCAACATCCAAGAGCTATTCCCACATCATTATTCAAGGTCCTTTTCTGTTGTTTTTCCATTTTTCACTAGTGTCTTTTTATGTGTAAAATGTTATGATTCTGTTTTATACACTGCATAATAAGTCATAAGTACATTTAATTTTAAAAACCCTAGTTTATGCTACCTATCTTAATCTTTAATACCCCTGATGTTTCCTCAAATTATTTATATATAATATATAACAAATGTATATAAATAATAATCACAAGTATAATAATATAATCATTATATATTATACTAGAGGCCCGGTGTACGAAATTCATGCACGGGGTCGGGGGAGTGGTCCCTCAGGTAGGGTCTCTGAGAATGGTCGGTGATCAGGCCTATCAGGGCCTTCCTTCCCCCGATGCTGGCAGCTGGCCCCACCCCCCCGCTGCCACTGCTTGCCATCTGTGCAACTCTGCCACCCCCTCCCCCACTACCAGTCACCTCCTTCTGTGGGTGACAGATGTGGAGTGTGATCATTTGGCTGGCCTGGGCCTCCCTCTGCAGGGAGATCACTGGCCGGCCCTACACACCTGCCACAGCATCACTGGCTCTGGGCCCTCCTCTGTGGCCGCCAGCAGGATGGCTCCGCAGAGGGAGGCCCCGCCCACCTGGCCAGGGTTCTGTGATTGATCGCCATGCAGAGGGTGGCCTGGGCCTCCCTCTTTGGGGCAATCACGGAGCTTCTTCCCCCCATCAATCGCCCTGCCGGCCAATGGCCTGGGCATTTCTCTTTGGGGCGATCAATCACAGAGCCCCCCCCCCCATTGATCACCCCTCAGAGGTTAGCCTGGGCCTCCTCTGCAGGGCCATCATGGGACAGTGGCGGGGACCCCTGACCAATCGCATCGCACCTGCCTTGGTTGGCCTGGTCCCCAGTGCTTGTCATAGTGTGGTTGTCCGGAAGGTGTCTGGACGGTCGTTCTGCTGTTCGGTCGTTCAGTCAATTTGCATATTAAGCTTTTATTATTATAGATATGACACTATCATGACAAATATACAAATTACATAAAATACATAAATACTATATTAATAAATTTGTTTATGTATGCAAAATTGCTATCTACATATAACTCAAAACATACACACATATAGAGAGAAAGAGATGGAGAAGAAGAAAATAAATCTATATTTAACCAATTCAAATAAATAACCTCTAAAATAATTTTGAGGCCAACAGGATGAGGTCATTATATCTCTCACATAGCATTTAGCTCTCTTTCAGAAGGGCTCAAAACCTAGTCTACAGGAATATTTTTCTCTCACTAGAGAAGATAATTATAACTAGGAAACATGCTTTCTTGGTTAGCTAATATTGTATTTTTATATCTTAGCTCATTTTAGTGTTTCCATTTCACCTCCCTAGTAATTTTTAATTAAATGAGTTAGGAAAAACGGTGCTGAGGTAGAAGTAAAATGTAGCAATAATCTCACCTACCAGGTGGGATTCTCTGTTGCCTTGGCTCCAATAAATAATAAAACTCCAAAGCAGCCATGAATCTTCAAAAATTAACGTGGACCAGTTTGTGAAGTTACAAAGAAACTTTGCTCCAAAAGCCAAACAATTTAGGCAAAATAAATGTCAATAATTACTTACTTTAAAAATGTCCACATGGAAGAAGGCTGAAAAATAAGCTTAAAACCATTTTTTTCTTTAAACGTAGGAAAGAATTAAATATGATGTATAGTTTTTAATATTGTTCATTTGTGTGTGTTAGAAAGTTCTCAGAAGGTTGAAGTCTCACAACTTGCCGTATTTAAAATAGGGCTTTCATTAGTGAACTGAGAGATAATGAAAAGGAGTCACCTAATCTTGTGAGAAATAACAAGACACTGTGGTTAGGTTTTCTGAGCTCCTTCTGGTCGTCGAGGTAATAATTTGCAGATTATTTAAAACTGCTTTCGGTTAATGATGCTTGGAATTAATGCTAGCCATATAATGGAGCTTATTTATGAATGATTTTTACTACTTTTATTGGGAAAATTTCTGCTTGACATTTTGTGTTTTGACTGCCATTTGCTTGTTGCCAGCTGTCATAGAAAGGACTGTATGCAACACATGCCGTTAGCAGCATATGCCTTTTTGGGTGCTGAATTGCATTTTTATACAAAAACATCAAATGATCCATAACATATTATGCTGTCATTTGAAAGTAGCATCAGAAATGAAACATTTTTCATGCCTGTAATATATTTTGTTCCCCAAGGCGCAATCTAGCATTTTCTCACTACTTTTACAATATAATGAGGTGAAAATTTATTTTTTTAATTGGCACTATTAGGGTTTTCAGAATACTAATTTTCTTTAATAGAAGAGGTTGTAAAAACACATGTAGAAGATTTAGCATATTGTTTATTTTACCTTTGTGTACTTAGTCCTATCTTCCTCAGGAATACCTTTTCAAATATTTAATATATGTAATTATATATACTTATCACCATGGAAAATAATATCTAAAGACTATTGCATACTTTGGGTTGGTGCTCACTTAATATATGAAAAATATGTAGCAATAGATTAAACTGTATGGTTAAATTACATTATTAATTCTACTGAGTTTGCTATGTAATATATATCAAATAACAATTTAGGATTAGGAAGAATATCACTAAAACTTTTAAAAAAATGTATCTTTATTATTGGATGTATTATAGATTCCCCTCTTTTTCCTCCATTGATCCCTCCACCCCAGTTCAGTATCCCCCTAAGCCTTTATCCCACTATTGTCTGTGCCCATGAGTTATGCATATATGTTTATAACTGAAACTTAAAAAAAAAAGCTTGAAATTAGCAAAGTCCCTTTCCTAGTTACTCCAATTTGACCCTTAAACTTTTTACAACATATACTTAAACATAACTTATTTTTTATTTTCTTTCCCTAAGTTACGTACCTATATCTCTAGGAAACAAACATACTTTTTTAAAATGTATAGTCTATGTTTATGTGTGTAGCCAAAAGCACAGATGACATATGATTACCTCTGTTCTATATTTCTGGGCTCATATCTAAAAAAAAAAACTATGAAGTTAGGCAAAAACATCTCACTTATATATTTTAATTTCTCTTAGTTCAAACAGAAGCCTTATCAATTAATGTCTTACTGTCTCTCTGTTCTTCCCAGGACCTGCTTTGGTCCCCAGCACAAAAATGTTAAATGAAGAGTCAGATGTCTAAGTGATAGAATGAACATACAAATATGTCATACCATGACACTTTTTAAGAAAAATGTTTAGAATCTCATTTATTATTGTGTGAGAATGAGAAATATAAAGACATTGCTATAAATAAATATTAACATTATATTTCTAACTATGTAATGCTAACGATGGCCTCTGAGAATCTTGTGGTTCTCAAATTCTTTGCCCATCAAATATCACTTTCACACAGGGAGTTCAAAACTGAGTCTCAAACACAGGAAATGGTGGGCGTTCATGTGTCTAACATAATATAAATACTGACTTCCCACCACCAATGTTGGAAAACATAATATTTTAGTACTCTTTGGACACCATCAATTTTCTGAAATGTGTCTGGAGTGTGACATTAACAAGAATAAAAGAAACTTTGTGTTTTCAACCTTGAGGGCAAATGTGCATCAAATTGGTGGATCCCTTTAGTGAAAATAGCTTTCAATACATGAAGATAGATAATCCAGAAATTTGATATGAGTTAGTATCAGGCAAGATACTGCCAAGACCTGTGGCAAATCTCTGAAGAAGAAAGATATACAAAGCAAGTTTCAAGTGAAGGTTGAGATGTTACCTTAGGTATCCTAAGACAAGACTATTAGGGGTTTTAAGTACTTTGGTCTCTAGACTTGTCAGTGAGGAGGTGGTTCAGAAGAAATGAATTAAAATTAGAAAGTCTTAAACTGAAGCTACCATTGAGCTGGTATTTGGTTATAAATAAAAATAATTTATGTTTCGTGAAAAGAATGTTGCATCTCTTGAAGCAAGGCAAATGTATGCCAAAACATTTTGCTCACAGTACATTAATCTCAATCTTATTTTATCACCACTATCTAAGACTATGACATCTATTAAAAGATAAACTGAGGTATATTAAAATTTTAAATAAGAGTTTATTTGAGGAAAAAAAAGTTGTACGAAATGAAAGACTTCTAGGAAAAGGGAGCAGGAAGAGGAAGCTATACTAGGCCAAAAAAAAAGGTGGATTGCTTTTTGCAACCATTTACTTCCTTAAGGAAATGACAGGGGTCTATCAGGCAGATTACCTCACTAGAGCTGATCTAGCAATTCCTGACTGACTGCTTTAAGATTCCATGTTCCAGTAGAGCTGAAACTGTAATTAAGTTTAGTCTTGGACTGGTCTCCTGGAACTCATAAAAAGCAACTCTGTTTTTTTTTTCTTTATTTATTAAGGTATTACATGTGTCCTTATACCCCCTTGACACCCACTCCCCGCCCCACACTCATGCCCTCACCCCCCTGGTGTCTGTGTCCATTGGTTAGGCTTATATACATGCATACAAGTCCTTTGGCTGATGTCTCTTCCTTACTCCCACCCTCCCCTACCTTCCCTCTGAGATTTGAAGGTCTGATTGATGATTCTCTGGATCTGTTTTTGTTCATCAGTTTATGTTGTTCATTATATTCCACAAATGAGTGAGATCATGTGATACTTATCTTTCTCTGACTGGCTTATTTTACTTAGCATAATGCTCTCCAGGTCCATCCATGCTGTTGCAAATGATAGGAGTTCCATCCTTTTTACAGCAGCGTAGTATTCCATTGTGTAGATGTACCACCGTTTTTAATCCACTCATCTGCACTTAGGCTGTTTCCAAATGAAACTCTGTTTTTAACCTGTTCTCTTATTTTTTAGCACACATAACCAAAGAGAAGAAAGTCAGGATAAAGTGACAAAGGTTCTTTTGAATGAAATATATAAATATGTAATACGAAACTATTTTTGACATGAATAACCTAAATGATAGATGTGGTGCATATGGGATTTGATATCTTAAAGCCAAGTTCTCACATACTAACTGAAAGCATTTCAAATAGATTGTAAGTAAAACTTTGTGTTTAGAATTAATCAAAACACATTTTGAACACAGAAAATAATTTAGAAGTTTAATTAATAATAAATCACAACCTTCAAGCAGGCAACCAGTGAGTGACCAATCCTGAAGATTGATGTATGACAACTGCTTCTTGTCGAATGCCTTTCTGCCATCATGTTTAATTACTGTTGTGTGCAAATGAAATAAATAGCAAGAAGACAAAAAGTTAAATTAAAGAGTGTCAAGGTGATAAGGGTTTTTACTATGACAATTATTCAAAAGTTATTATCTGTGCATATATAATATGCATCACTGAATATAAAGAACTCATTCTCTCTCCTGTCTTTAAAGAAACATATTGAGATAAAGGATAAAAAGAAATGTTAACTGTTCATATTGAAGTTGTCATCTATCACTATATTTCAAAGGAAAGATATCCTATATCTTTTAAGTTATGAAATCCATCATTTTGCAACTTGTTGTCAGCTATAGATAGAAGGAAATAGTCATTTTTAGCTAAAATATTTATAAAAGAATAGGGCTTACTTAGGAAATATGAATAAACTTGAAGAAAATACAGATAATTTAGTGAGAAAAAATGAAACAAAAATGTCAAAGATCATTTGATTTAATTGAAAAAGAAAATAATGACAAGTAATCTCTGCCGTTCAATGAGTTTTAAATAGTAACAGATTTAGTTGGTGAAGTCATGTTATATGTATGGACAAAAGCAAGAACAAGTCAATTATGAATGTATTTTCTAAGAGAGTGCTATGACCAAAAATCCCAACTTAAGATATAGGAAATGGCTTTTTAAAGGATTTTTTAGCCATTGACCTCTATCATAATTTCTGGTGATAGAAAAATATTCAGATCTAAGAAGAGCTATCCAATAGAAACTTTTATTAAAAAAGGAGTAACACTGTTATATATTTATATCATATTTCCCTAAGAGAGACCAAATATAAAAATGAACAATGGTCAGACCTTATACGGAATTAGAACTCTGACTCAACAACCAGTGGGGGACTCCAAACCATCTCTTCAGCAATTGGCCCAGAATGGTCAGGAAAACTGTCAGCTTTTCTCATTTTTGTTCTCTCATTCCCAACCTCTTCACCCCCTCCCTCTGCCCCATCTAGCTCAGGACTGACCACCAAAAACCAGATATACTCTCTAGATCCATCACATAGGATGCCTCATGCTTCTTGTTTGCATGATTCTAGCTTCTCCATGCCAACAACTTCCACTCAGAGCACAACTGAAGCTTTCTCTTCTGTTCATTGTAAAGCTTTTCACTCCTCTGCCTGCCTTTAAGACTTCCAAATGCAACTGATGATGGCTGGCTCTTTTGATACAGCAAGCTCTGAATAAATACTCTCTGCTCATTCTTATCTGGGTGGACTTGTTTATTTCTACACCTAAAATCTTCTAGAAATTTGTATTAATTCCTAATTGACTCCACATCTGTAGTACAATTAATACAATGCTATAAAATCCTCATAACTTCATTTTGAATCAAGCACTTGAACTCTTAAATAACCAATATCCACTTATTTATTTTTTTAGTGAAACCCCTAAAAATTATGATTGCTTTTCTTCCATGATTATAGATTGCATGTATATGACTAGTTGAGTCACAAGGTTGCTTGTGAGAAGTAGTCACTCTACATGAATTTAAATCATGTCTCATAATTATTTCTTGGGTCCTTTTTAACATGCATTTCTTTTCACCTTTCTGGATTCTGTTAATCACCTACAAAAATGAGAATATTTGCTTATATTATATCTAACTTGATTTTTTTACAAGCCTAAAACTTATATTTCAGTCAAATATCCATGTTCTTTTTTCTTTTTATTTAATAATTACAAAACCATTACTTTTCACTGAAAGTTTTTACTTACATAAAAGGCAACATAAAATCCCTAATATATATATATAGATATTTCAAAAACATTGCTAGTTGTTAAAGTAGACTCCAATTTATCCTACCAATGAATCACTCCTTCAATCATCATTCACATTCTCACTAGTACTATGGTCTTAAAACACATATATTTCACCTAACAAAACCTTCATGAGAGCCTACATTATGCAGGATAAATCCACTCTCCATATCTACTCTATAACATTATAAATAAATATTTGTTAATATGTCTGCCTTGTAGACCAAGCCAGAGATTCTTAAGGGTAGAGACTTATTGTGCTCATCTTTGTGTTCCCAGGACCTAACACAGAGTGGGAAATACATACTCAGAAATGATTTGAGGACTTATGGAATGAAGCAGAAATTTATCTCCAAGTTTTAACATGATTTGAAGATTCTCTGTAATTAGTGACATTCAATTAGAGTCCTCCTATTAATAGTTTGATTAAATGCAAGTTATCACCTACATAAGAGACCTTGCGAAGATTCCCCAGAATCAAGGCTGAAAACAACACCCCACTGACATTTTGATCTTCAAAGAATGCTAATTTTGTGTGTGGCCCTGTCTATTCCAAGGTGTTAATAATCCCTGCACTAAAATTAATAGAAAGCTCATCCTTAATGTTCTGAAATATCATTGATAACATACTCTAAAAGGCATATTTTATTTGTTTTTAATTATTAGGTTTTAGCTAGAAAAAATGTTATTTGTATTAGAAACTTACTATTCAATTATTTATTTCTCTGATCATGCATAATATTGATAGAATAAAAAATAGAGCTAAATAATATCTTAAGAGGAGTTTTCAGATTAAACTTCATAATTCATTCACATTTAATCAATCTCATTAATTTACTATGGGAGTATATTCTTGAAATTGTGTATCTCAGTTTTTTTTTTTTACCAAATTAATTATTTTGTCTTGGGTAAGTGTACAAATTACTTGAAGATATATGGCATATAGAATAAATATTTTGAGATCCATACACACATTTTTACACAGTTTAATTACCTAAAATATTTTTATTGATTGGTTGTTTGTTTTAGAGAGAAAGAGGAAGTGGGAGAGGGAGAGAGAGAGAGAGAGAGAGAGAGAGATTGAAAGAAACAACAATTTTTGTTGTTTCACTTACTCATGCATTCATTTATTGGTTGATTCTTATATGTGCCCTGACTAGGGATTGAACCTGCAACCTTGATATATCAGGATGACATTCTAATCCATTGAATTTCCAGGCCACAGCCTAAAATATTTCCTTATAGCAATTGTTTAAATACTGATTTGTCTGAAATTTATATATATATATATGAATGATATATCTGGATATGTAGACAGGGCCATAAGTTGAGAAGAGTCTGGTTTTCTTTTCTTTTTTGAATTTTTAAAAAACCTCTTGGCACACTCAGCATGAACAGGTGTCACCAAATGTGCGGAGACATGTGCAGCCAATGCGGCGAGTCTGTCAGAGAAGAGACTTCCCTGCACTTGCACTTTGCAGATGTCATAAGAAAAGTTCTGCAAGCTGCTTTTCTAAAACTCAGTGCTACCTGGCACCTCCGGCTGTTGCCACCATTGCCAAGGGTCCTACCAATCCTTGGGTAGGCAGTGTGCCATGAAAACACGTAGGCATAAATATAAGACAGAAAAATGTAAATCCTAAAGATGAAATATATATTTCTAAGGATTATTATATTAGGTGGACACACTGACAGACTGGTACTTATGGATTAAGCATCTTTAACAGTGTCAAATGAGTTATCTTTAAAGGAAACCAAAACAAAGGGAAAAAAACACTGAATTATAAAACCACTTTCTGCATGATTCAATCTGATTGCTACTAGTTGCCCCAGTTCTCAGAATACTAACAGCATCCATCCTTCTTCCATAATTCTAATTATTTACTTTGCTAATGAAAAATTTATTGCTTTTAAATCAGTACTTTCATTGTTTTCACTCTTTTATTTCTCCTTATACCTATATTACTTACTCTTGCTTTATTTGACTTCATAAAGCATAATACCATCAATATTACTTTTATTCACAAACAACAATGATTTTTTAATTTAGTCTACAGTCTTTAAAATCATTTTATTATAAGACAACTCCTATAGGTAGGAACAGCTAAAGTACCATACAACTTACCACACTCTTGACATAACCATAATTTTTGCCCATTCTACCCTAGGTGTTTTCTTATTTACTGTTTTGTTGTTGATACATTTGAACTCTTTTCTATCCTGGAGATCCAATTCACATGTCATTTTTCTTGACCAAAAAACCCCATATTTTTTTCTTTATTCTCATTGTATTTTTGCTAGAATGTAAACAATAATTTTTATTTCATTCTGCTTTATATTCTATGCATTTTAACATCCCTCTCTACAATGTATAATTCTGTTCTTGCAGGGAAGTTGTTTAGCCCAACAGTATGTCTTAAAATTATAAGGCGGATTGTTGGTACGTTTTAATTATTCCACGTGGGAAATCTCATAAAATTTCAAACGTGTAATTTGAGAATTTTAAGAACCTCTCTAAAGATGTCATAGGCACATTTATTAATTTGAGTTAGCTCTCAAAATGATTGAAGGCTAAAGGTGAATTAAATGTACCCATAAAGACGCTGAGTTTTATCTTGACCATTAAGTATTTGCTTGATTTTTAGCATAGCCTTAAAAATATCCAAATTGAAAAAAGGAAAATACCTATGAAATACAAAGTAGTAAAAATGAAGTTACATAACACTTCTTGGCAAGCATAGCAATGCATCTAAAAGAAAGAAAAATAAAACACTTTATTACATAAAACAAATTAATGAAGACATGAAAATATTGTTCTACTCTTAATATGATTGCAGCTGAAATTTTTCTAATATAAAATTTTCAACTATTTTTGAAAACAAAAATATATTCTATTTCTTGTTTATATGCATGTTTTTTCTATTATTTCCTTAATTTTGACAATAAACAAAGAGGTAGGTAATGCTTTTCCATGCTACAGTTGTTAGAACAGCATTAATAACAGTCAATTTTAATGCTCAGGTTTACACACCATCACTTCCTCTGCATAAATTCTAACCTTTAATCTACAACCTATATTTAATAAGTTCTAATAGAACTTTTCAACTCTGAAATGTCATAAAGCTGTGTTTTCACAGTGCCTCCCCTCTTTTGTTAATGAAGAAACATTTATTTTATTTCCTGTCCCAAAATATATTGAAATAACAATCCTACTCAAAAACATTTGGGCTATATTAAAAGTGTTAGCTCTTTAATTTTTAATATATATCAAAATATATGACAGTGCTAAACTATTTTGGATATTTGAAGATATTTGGGATTCTAAGTCAGTTTCCCAACATTGAGACTCTTAAGCTATCCCCACCAACATGAGTGCCTTCCTGCAGAAGCGTCTGTAACTCATATCAAAACTCTTTTTAACATTATAATTTCAGGTAGAATGTTCAAAACTTGACTTCTGAAATACAGATCTCTGCTGGCATAACAATGACTCTAGCTGCAAAATAGCTGTCTGTTAAAAATAAGCTGAAGAAATGAAGTGGCCTGTTGGGTGAGTGACTGACTGTGTGATTAGCTGCAGCGTAATAGCCTGAGTGAGAAGAGGGAAAAACCTTTGGAAGACATTAAAGGTTAACTTCTACGAAGGGGGTGACTTTATAGGAAGCGGGAGACAAGGATCGCAGTCGATATGATTCCCCCTGGCAGGCAACAAACAGCTGTTTAAACACTGCCATCAAGTAACCACTGTGAAAATGTGCATGATTTTCCCTCTCAAATTACAAGCGTTTCCAAAAATTACATATACATTTTAAAAAGATGTGAGATTGAATGGCAACATCCTTTAAGTGAAAACTAGAGCACCTTAAAATAATGACTAACCAAGTAAAACAATGTGTGAAAATAAGTACTAATGGTAGCCTCAATTATTGACCACTTACTATATAGCAATTTATACACCTAGGACATTAAATACATTCATCGACCTAATTCTGTGACTAATCTATGAAGGTCGTGTCAGACACATCCTCCTATAAATAAATGTTACAAACGAAGGAAGAGATTCACAGAGTTTGAGTAGTTTCTCAAGAAAATGTGTCTACATTGAACAGACTGTCAAACTTCAGCAGGAAGGCAGGGGAGGGGTGGGGGGGGGTAAGAGATCAACCAAAGGATTTGTCTGCATGCATATAAGCATAATCAATGGACACAGACACTGGGGGGCGGGGCGGTGAGGGCATGTGCCAGGGGGTTGGGGATGCGGGGGGGGAGGGGGGTCAATGTGGGAAAAAGAAGACATACATAGTACTATTTGTAATACTTTAAACAACAAAAAAAAGAGAAGAAAATTTGTCTAGCAAATTGGAGATTCAAAATTTTAACTCAGATGAATTGATTCCAAAACTTTTACCACAAACCTAAGTGGTAGATGCAAAGAATTACTCATTTTCATGAGTGGATTTGGAGGGTCAATGCACTGGCAAAGACTTTCAGTTTGTAAACTTAATCTACTATACTTGTCTATTTAATCTATTTAGAGCAGTGTGCTTGGCACAAAGTAAAAATTCAAAAATATTATTTTAATTTGTATTAATAATACAATGCTGAACATTTGAAAATGCAAAATTAAAAACAGAACATTTTGATCAGGCCATATACTTTTAGAACAAGTACCTCATGTCTAAAAAATTATTCTGGTTCTTAAATTATTCTATTTAGTTGGGTTGATGACCAAAAGGAAGCAAATACTGGCCAAGCAGTTACTTCCTTCAGAGGTGTTTATATAGTTTATCTCCTTACAGTAAGAGAGAATTGGGATAGGCTAATGCATCTCTCCTTAGCTCCCCTGAAAACTGACTGATGAAGGAGGGCTGGGGAGGCTCAGAGAACAGACTCCATGGCATAGAGTCAGTCACTTGCTTTAATGTTGCATGCACGTGTAAATTGTGGTGGCTGCAGAGACCTATAATTTATAGTCACTTCCTTCACTTAATCTACTAAATATTCATCTTTTAAAAAATTTATAGACATAATGTTTTAAATTTATGTATAAAATGACTATTTTTATTAGAGCAAAAATGCTATTCCTTTTACTTATCAAAATATAGTATTAAACATATTAATTGTTCTTATAATCTCTAGTATGTGCTTTCTGCAGAATATTAGAGGATTTCTGCTCTTCGTTTCCTCTGTACATACAAACACAAAGAATCAAAGTTAAAAAGAGGGCTGTTCAGATTTCTTTGAAGAATGTAACAGACTCAATTTTTGCTACCATGGCAGTGAAGTGAAATAGGAGGTTAGCTATTGAAGAGAAATCGGAGGTTATACCTGAGTAACAGGGCTTTAAGGTGAGACATTCAAAAAGTTCTTCTTTTGAACATACTGGTTGTGCTTTTGATCTTTTCTGAGAAATAGAAAAAAAGGAGGGAGGAAAAAAAAAGCTATTGTGTTATCCTGAATATGGCATGTGCTCCAGAAAAAAAAGGGAATTGTACTGTATTAAATATATTGCATTAAAATAAATAAATAGTGCACAACCGATGGGCTGGCAGTGGTTTAATAATAGTCAAGTATAACATGTACTAGCTATTTTTTTTTTGCACAGTTTCTCAAATGGCGTGAACAATGCAGCATTCAATGTACTGGATGTAACCAATTTTATGAATTTCTTTAACGAGTGAAGTAGTCTTAAAGTCAGATATATTCTGGCAGCTGCCCTCTGATTTAGCATGCTTTCCAGATAGCAATCAAATGAGAGTTATTATTTTTTCACTATGACTATTGTATTTTCTGTGATTGCAACAGCATCTAGATATTCTGTTATGGATACTGAAAATAAAAATACATAATCAGACCACCTACTGCTCTATTTTATTTTCAATCTGTAAATAAACAATGGAGGTAAATTTACTTTTACAAAATCTTCTGTGCTGTAGTTTTGTGTGTTTTTTTCTCTTCCTGTCATGCATGAGGAAATGATCAAGGATAAATGGGGTTCACTATAAGCTTGACAATCAAGAAAGTTACATGCATCTAAATTGCCACCCCACTGAATAGGCTATTTCAATAAAAAAAAAATCCCATTTGAAAAGAGAATGGTTTCAGTCCCTGTTATAAGCAGTCATGATCATTCAAGGAAGATTAGTCTCATCAGCTCTTGTAAGAATTACCCTTCACAAACCTTCTCTCTTTTTGATATTACAAAAAAAGGCTGCTTTTCCTTTGAAACGAAAATGAAAAAAACGTAATAACTTTAGAGATCCTGACAAACATTTCCTTAAACACGGACAGGCAGACCTGCGGATGGTTCTTGCAAAAAGGTTACAATGAAAATGCATTAGTCGCAGCGGTTCTCAACCTGTGGGTCGCAAACAATGAAAATACATCCTGCATATCAGATATTTACATTACGATTCATAACAATAGCAAAATTACAGTTATGAAGTAGCAACGAAAATAATTTTATGGTTGGGGGTCACCATAACATGAGGAACTGTATTAAAGGGTCACGGCATTAGGAAGGTTGAGAACCACTGCATTAGAGGAAAGAGGAGAGAAACCGATTGCTCATGTGCTGGCGGGAGGATCCTCTGTTGAGGTAAAGTCAGCTTGGGAAATGCACCTCGGAAACACTGCCAGTTTCCAGCCAAAGCCAAGGTGAGCCCAGAGCTGGGAAATGACAGCAGGCCTCTCCCCTGGCCAGCAAGGTGCAACCTGCATCCAAATCGCTGTGGCAGCGCAAGCTTAGGAGACAGAATGTGAGGGCATGCGAAGCTGTGTCAGCAACTGGCAGAAAAGTGAACCGTTCAATCACAAAGTTGTTTTGCTTGTGAAATTTCTACCAGGCATCCTGCTACCTTGGAGATAAAGAGGCCTCTTTAAAATCACCGTTTAACAGTGGTTCTCAACCTTCCTAATGCCCCGACCCTTTAATACAGTTTCTCATGTTGTGGTGACCCCCAATTTCATTGTTACAAATTTAACATAATTAAAGCATAGTGATTGATGACAAAAACAATATGTAATTACATATGTGTTTTCTGATGGTCTTAGGCGACCCCTGTGAAAGGGTCGTTCGACCCCCAAAGGGGTCGCGACCCACAGGTTGCGAACCGCTGGTTTAGGATGACTGGCAGCATGTGGGAGCACAGAATACATCTGGTGGCCACTGCTCTAGGCACCAGTTCTCAGCAGCTGGGACCACTTGCCAGTAGCTGAGACTTGACTTTGCCTTTCTAAGTCTTTCCTCTTATGTCTCGTCCTGGGCAGTTTCTCTGCACTGCCTTGGGGAACATCTGCAGGAGTTAGTGTTACCACCCGAGGTACCACCCTTGACCAATGAGGGACAGAAGCCAATGAAGAACTGTGTCCTCTTATTGTCCCCCCGGGGCAAGTAGCTTTGCGATTTGTAATGCTTCTCAGACCTTCGGGTGAGATGGGCCACTGGGCACGTGCAGGCAGCTGATAGCAATTCCTGGCACACAGTGTTTTCGTTTCCTAGTTTTTCATTCTTAGCATATGAGAGTAGCTTTCTTAATGAACTAGTCTATCAGCCTTTGATTCGGTCTCTGCCTTTGGGAGGACCCCAGGTAAGTTAGTGGATGATCTTGTTAAAGTAAGTGGGAGCATTTATTTCTGGGAATGACTTTTTTTAAAAACTAACAGTCTATGTGGTGTTTTTGTCTATATTTGAAAAACTATGCATAGTAGTAGTTTTTGTTTATTTGTTTGTTTCCTTGCAATGGCCAAACTACATTAAGCTGAGCAGGTTTAAAATAACATGTAAGCCTTGCCATTGTCTCTGGAACAAAGTTCAAGATCTTTTTTTTTTTAATATATTTTATTGATTTTTTACAGAGAGGAAAGGAGAGAGATAGAGAGTTAGAAACATCGATGAGAGAGAAACATCGATCAGCTGCCTCCTGCACATCTCCCACTGGGGATTTGCCCGCAACCCAGGCACATGCCCTTGACCGGAATCGAACCTGGGACCCTTGAGTCCGCAGGCCGACGCTCTATCCACTGAGCCAAACCGGTTTCGGCAGTTCAAGATCTTTAACAAGGCTGACAAACCAATCAAGATCCCAGGATACCAAACAGTTCCTGTCATCACCAAGTACCACTGCAACACACATGCACACACACACACACACACACACACACACACACATACACGAAAATCATATACATACACACAAAGCCTACATTTTATCAAAACCAAATTACTCAAAGTTCTCGCAGTTCTCATGTTTCTTAGTGTGTTGGCATCTTCTTTTTTCTATATAAAAACTAGGGGCCCAGTGCACGAATCCGTGCACCTTGAAAGGAACTGTGGGCTGTGAGGCTGCAGGTCTCAGCCCATCCTCCGCACTCCCCCCCCTGCCCCCCGCCCCCGGCGTGGAGCCATTGGGGCACTGACAGTGGTGCAAGTGGCGGCTCAGGTGCTGGCTGTGGGTGCGAGCAGGACCAGCGATGGCAGTGGGTGCTAGCAGGGGCCGGCACCGGCAGCAGGTGTGAGCACCAGGTGGGACCACGGCGCGCAGGAACAAAGAATTTTCAGTAACTACCAGAGGCTCGCCCCGATGACAGTGACTGGTGCCCTGCCTTGGTCTGGTGCTCCTGCTCACCTGCTCCACCATCTCTCCGCGGCCAACGCCAGCCATGTTCCACACACGCCCCCTGGTGGTCAGCACACGTCATAGCAACCAGTTGTTCGGTTGTTCCGCCATTCGGTTTACTGGTATTTGCAAATTAGCCTTTTATTATATAGGATCATTCCCCTACTTGCCCATCAGATACACTTACTATTTCTTTTGAATATCCTTCACTGGATCCTTTCATCTATATTAGTCAAACAAACATGTGATTCTCACTGGGCTTATGAAAATGTTCTCATATATGAAATTTATAATGCACTAGTTAAGTACTTACTTTTGTGTGATTGGTGTGAGACTGAGGGCAAGACCTCTGCTCTATTTATAGTTGTATCTCCATTGCATAAGAGCATATGCTTTCTAAATATTTGAGTATAAATCAATAGCTGAGTTATAATAGTATTTAGCTTTCCTTTAAATATATAATCCCTCTCTAAGGTCTCAGAGCAGTCATATTGGTTGAACTCTTATTAAAAATATCAAGCAGCACAGCTCCATATTGGTGCCAAGCAAAATAAGTTTATTTTACACTTTCATTTTCAGCTCTTTTCCTCATTTCTTTTCCTCATTGAACTAACAATGATGTAGTGTCCATTATATATCAGGCCCTGCAACAAGCATTTGGGAACAAAGACATAGTAGTATTTCCTTTTATAAGACGTAGATGACAGCCTAATAAGAAAACCAGAAATTAACATCCAAAGAAGTACTGCAATTTTTACATTGAAAAGTTGTGATATGTAGTATAAAGCTTGTCAATAGAAAGATCTTCTTTAGAGAGGTGAGGGGCGGTTTAACTTAAAAATTGACTTTTACACTATATGACGAGTATGGAGAAACATTTAAGGCAGAGGGAACAGCATATATGAAAAATTTGACTGGGAAAGAGCTAATTATCTTCAAAGAACTAAGAATGTTGTGGATGTACTTGGTCGGGTTAGGGCTGGTAGGAATGAATACAGAGAGGAACACAAGGGCAAGAGCAGGCTCACAAAGGACATCTTTACAACTGGGTTTTATTTGCATTGCAGAGAGAAGTTATTGAAGGTTTTAAAGGACTGGAGGTATAAGATGTAATGAATACTTTATAAACAATTAGGCTTGCTAATCTGTAGAGAATTGAGGGGAAGATATTAAGAGTGGAATTGAGAAGAGAGCAGTTAGATAAATGTGCCTGCAGCTTAGCAGAGAAACTGTACCTGAGATATGCATTTGTGAGTCGATATTTAAAGCATATTTCAAGCAAACAAAATAGATTAGATTATGGAGGAAAGAGGAGGATGAGAGAAAGAAGAGAAGTGGAAACTGTCCCAGTATAAATTTAAGAAAGGAAATTTCAGCTAGTCAGAAGGAAAATCTAGAATATTCAGAGTTCCAGAAATTACAAGATAAGCATGTTTTAAGATGTTGAGGAGCATTAACTATGTCATATTCTCCCAAGTGTTCTAGGAAGTTTATAACCAAAGTGCATTATTTGAATTAGTAGCATGTAGGTCATTGTCATTCTTAGAAGAAAAATGGTTGTTCTGAGTTGGGGTAGAAGACACCAAAAACAATCATAGGAAGAAGTTGTAGTATCAATGAAAAAAATTATATTTATATTGTAAGTTTGTTGTAAACTTGCCTATGAATTGGCAAATACTGGGTGCTTGAGTAGCATTGTACTAAGGATATATAAATTAGGGAGAGGAAGCCAAAGAGTTAATGAAGACTACAGTTGACCTTGAATAACAACCTGGGGACTAAATAATATGACCCCTGGGCAGTCAAAAATCCCTGTAAAACTGCTGATTTTTAAAAAACGTAGTTGTCCTTTAATATCTGTGGACCTGCCACAGATACCAAAATCAGCAAATGCTCAAGTCAACATTATAAAAAGTCATAGATCAATGCAAACAGCTGGCCCTCTGGCATATGTGGATTCCCAATCATGGCTCAAAAATGGTATGGATATTTATTGGGAAAAAATCACATGTAAGGAGACCTGCACAGTTCAAACCTGTGTTGTTTAAGAGTCATTTATATTTAGAAGAGGTGATTGCTTAGCTAAGTCTCAAGGAATGAATAGGAGGTAGTCAACCACTCTAACAATAGAGCAACAATGTGCCAAAGTGAAGGAAGAGGTGGGCTTCTATTGCATTGGGGAATTATTAACATAACCCTCATCCATCAAGGTCTTGAAAAGTAGAATTTACCACTCCCTTAGAACAGTATCTAAATTTATAAATTCATTCATTTCAGCTCCACCTTCTTAATATATTATTCTTATGCTATATGGGGGATTACAGAGGATTTAATCTCTATAGCAGGGGTCCTCAAACTTTTTAAACAGGGGTCCAGTTCACTGTCCCTCAGACCTTTGGAGGGCCGGACTATAGTTTTAAAAAAACTATGAACAAATTTCTATGCACACTGCACATATCTTATTTTGAAGTAAAAAAACAAAATGGAAACAAATACAATATTTGTTTTTGCATGTGGCCCGCGGGCTGTAGTTTGAGGGCCCCTGCTCTATAGGAATAGTAGACCACCTAGTTAACTTGCAAATTAATTTTAGTAAGTATCCTTTTTCAAATATTTAACTATATTTGATCTTCAAGTTTTTGTACTTTATAAATTTTTCTTATGTTTTTTAAGTTCAAATAAAATTTCCTTTTTTTGTTTTGCAATTTATAGTTTGATTTATGCTGGCTCAGTTCAATTTGCAACCTAGCTCTATAAATTTATGCAATCATTTCAAATACTAAATAAAAAATCTCATACAAATTTCCTCTTTAACTTTTTAAGTTCTTTATTTGAGAAGGATATTATTATTCTATGTGCACATTGTTTCTACTACTTTTCTAAAAGGACCAGTGATAATAAGATGTCCAGTTACACTGAAGAGTAAATGGTATGCTGAAATTTTAAGAAGAGCATAGCAGCCACTAAGGACAAACTACACTGTTGTGAGTTTTGGGGGGTACTCTGGGGAAAATTTTACAGTTGTCACTTATGTCTTCGGTAACAGAAAATATTTTTTAGGAACTTTTTTGGCTGTAAATTCCATATACAATAGGATTACTTCATTGGCTTTGACTCAGAACCCAATAAACTGAAAAGAGAAAAACTCATTTTCATTTCAATGTTCTGGAGAATAAGGCAGTTGGACACTAAAGACATAAACTATTTAAACTTATATTGAGAAAATAATATTAAGAAAGAATACTGCCAATAGTTATATGACTTGGAGTTCATCATTCTCAATATAATGCTGAAATGTACCTTATTAATTAGCTGTCGCCCTGAGTCTTGTCTTTATACTAAGCTTCACATGTGCAAGACAAGAAGCCACAGATAGGCAAAGAACAACTACTATGAAACAAACAAAAACAGGCAACTGTGATGTGAATGCCTAACAGTTATACAGGGCTGTGAATGTTTTAGTTTTAAGATAAAATGAATAACAGTGTTTGATTAAACCAAGCATTCAGCAGTGATTTCAGAAATGCTAGAAAAAGTTTGTTTAGTTAAAAATCTTGAAACATATGGAAAAATAATTATACAACAATCTTATGCTAGAACTCCTGAGAAAACAAATTAGCAAAAAAGAAAAAAATTATTAAAACAGCTTCAAAAGGTTTCAGTTGACCCAGATGTAAATTAAGTGCTATGCTTAAACAAGTATCATTTAAAGCAGTGGTTCTCAACCTGTGGTTCGCGACCCCTTTGGCGGTCGAACGACCCTTTCACAGGGGTCTGCTGGGGTCCAGCCCCAGCAGGTCCAGGGGTTCCCAAAGGTGTGGACAGAGTCGATGAAGAAGGAATGACACAGAGACAGCATTCAGTTGATCAGCATAGGGAGGTTCTCCAGCCAGGTTCTGTCTTTATTGTCCTGTTACATCTGTATTTGTACCAGTTGATTTTAATCCTATCCATTCTATTCCAAAGGTTAAGGCATTTGTTAATCTAGTTCTGTTGAGTTTAATCCTGTCTAGGTTAATCTCTGTGTTCCATTATAAAGGCTATTCCAAGGTCACTGCTCTACTGATAGGCTACAAGAAGTGACTGAAGGAGATTATCCTACCCAGTAAAGGTTATGTCCTCCCAGCCTGGCTGCTTGCCTTCCCTGGGACTGCCCTGTGTCGGTAAGTCTCCAGGGGTATAGGCTTTGGTGCTTTCCCTGGTGGGCAGACCCCTGGGGATGTGGGCCCAACAAGTGCCAAATTTATTGCCAACAGTCTTAGTCCAAGTTCTTCATAAGCAGTATATGGTATTTCTGTAACACTATGGGCTTTCACTGATTCATTCTCTTCCTTAGTCCTGTTAATCCCTAACTCCAGGGGAAAAATCCCCACCTGGGGAAACAACCTTTCTCAGAGAGGTGACCTTGGTTAAAACACATAGTGCTAAGAAGGGGAGCAAATATATTAAGAACAGTATGCCATATATGCCAGGTCCCTTGAAACATATGCTGTGCAGATGTTTCTTTCCCTGCAGCAACTGTGTCAAGCAGCAAGGATGGACCGGCTTCCGGCAGGGGTCACCTAAGACCATCCTGCATATCAGATATTTACATTATGATTCATAACAGTAGCAACATTACAGTTATGAAGTAGCAACAAAAATAATTTTATGGTTGGGTCACAACATGAAGAACTGTATTTAAAGGGCCAGAAGGTTGAGAACCACTGATAAAGAATGGGAACAATACCCAGTCATTTAATAACATAGTAAAATATGTCTACTATCCAATAAAAAATTACTACACATACCAAGAAGCAGAAATGTGACCCGTAACTGAAAAAAAAGTAACTAAAACAGACCATAAAATGACAAAGATAATGAAATTATTAGATTAGCTGTTTAGAACAGCTGTTACAAATATCTATATAATAAAAGTGTAATATGCTAATTAGGCTGGACAGCCAAACGACCTTCCAGATGCCCTTCCATTTGTCCTTCCAGAAGACCTTCCTGATGAAGCCCGGGCTGCAAGGAACGAGCCCCTTGCACAAATTTTGTGCATCGGGCCTCTAGTATTCAAATATTTAAAAGAAAACACAGACAAATTGGTATAGACATGAACAATATAAAAATTAACAAAGTGCATTATCTAGTACTCAAAGTAGTATCTACCAAAAATAAAGCACAGAGAGAACAAAAAACACAAAAATATAAAGAAAAACAGAGTGTAATGTGCATAGTATTAAACAGGGTAAATAAGTATAGTTGAAGTTTTTGATGAAGATGGAAGGAGTTTGGAACAAAAACTATTTAAAGATAAGGGCTGAATTCCCCAAATTTGGTAAAAATGTAAACCTAATACAAGTTATATTAATGAATATAGTATACCTTTAGCATAATGGTAAGCAAGAGATCAATATCACTCAATTGAGAGTTCAGAAATAGACAATATTTTTAACATCAGTATATTTTCAATAATGGGAACCATAGCAAAGAGATAATACTCATATGGACCCAGCTGGACTCTTATGACCTGTGCGTTTAATTTTCATTTATGTAAGTAATCCCTCAAATGACAACAACATTAAAGCCATCTTGTCATCAGTAAGATTCCTATTAAGCATACTTCTAGTACTCGTTAGAGTTGGGATTTTAAAATATCAATGTATTTTATGATACATAAAAGCTCCTATTGTAGTAATAGATGGTGGATGATAAATAAATAAGTAGATAGATGAATAGAGAGAAAGATAAGTGGTTTAATGAGCAAATATTGACTCTGATGAATCATCCATTACAATCATTGTTAGCTATTTTATAACCATTTTATTCTACACTGTTCATGTTTTTGGATCAATGGCTCTATTATAGTTAATATTTTATCCTGAATTTCTCTGAACAAGTCTGTGGCACCACATGTGCAAAGTACTCTGAAGGAAAATATATGAGGAATATAAAATGATGTTTCCATAGCCCAACTGAACTGCTCTTTATAGTTGTTAACGATACCTCTACAGCATTAAAAAGCAAAAGGCAAACTTTTATTGTTCCCCTGAAACAAGATCCCATGAGCATAAACTTACCCAGAGGAATAAGATAACTTGTTTATACTGAACAATAAGGGGAAAAGAATTGTAGTGGAAAATATTGTGAAATATAAATAAGTTAATGTACCCAGGAAACAAACTACTGCAAAACTTGAACTGTATTTTTCAAGATCTATGAAAAGAAATGAGAATTAAGCTAAAAATATTTTTTTTCTAAAGAAACAGACTCACAATATCTGCTTTTTTTTGTACGTATGCACTTGAGATCAGAAAAAGAATATTAGTTCAACTTTTTCTAGTTATTATTAAATTTCTGCCTTCTAATATTAGTTATATTATCTGTTTCCCTTTTAAAGTGTGAAGACTACCCTAGCCGATTTGGCTCAGTGGATAGAGCAGGGGTCCTCAAACTTTTTAAACAGGGGACCAGTTCACTGTCCCTCAGACTGTTGGAGGGCCGGACTATAGTTTTAAAAAAAAACTATGAACAAATTCCTATGCACACTGCACATATCTTATTTTGAAGTAAAAAAACAAAACTTAAAAAAAAAAAAAGCTCTCCTAACTTCAAAAAAAAAGGCCCTACTAACTGCAAAATAAAAAAAAAAATAGACCTCCTAACTTCAAAAAAAAAAATCCTAACTTGTTCTTACCTCGGTCCTCAGGCAGCAGCAGGCTCTGCACAGGCAAGCTCGTGACTTGTCCGATCACACCTTGGGATCACACCCAAGACTGAGAGGAGGGTGGAGAGACAGAGAGACAGAGAGAAGGAGGGGAGTTGGAGAGTGCGGTGCACATTCCACACATGCGCACTGTGGGCGGGATGAGTCGGCTGCTAAGCAACAGGCAGCAGCAGCAAAAACACCTGGTGGGCCAGAGAAATGTTTTCGGTGGGATGCATGTGGCCCGAGGGCCGTAGTTTGAGGACCCCTGGGATAGAGTGTCAGCATGCAGACTGAGGGTTCCATGTTCAATTCCAGTCAAGGGCACATGCCCGGGTTGCATGCTTGATCCCCATTATAGGGTGTGCAGGAGGCAGCCGATCAATGATTCTTTCTCATCATTGATGTTTCTAGATCTCTCTCCCTCTCTCCCTTCCTCTCTGAAATCAATAAAAATATATTTTAATAAATAAATAAATAAATAAATAAATAAATAAATAAATAAATAAACTTATTTATCTAGTTCCTTTAAACATATAATCTTTGGCTCAGGGAAATCTCATTGCCATATAAATTCTACAAGGCTGCTCTAGTCCATTATATTCTACAGAAATTATTGAAAAATAATCTACATAAAAATTAGAACAGGTAAAATATGTAAAATATATAAGTCCAGTCTCTCTATCACCATCTTGTAAGGGGAGAGAGGGAGTGAGAAGTTCATAGGACATTCCCTAAGTGGAATATTTATCAATATTCCTGTCAACTCGACTGTTATAGACTCCCTCTCAATTTAATAATATTAAAAGCCTTAAATAAAACTATGCATGCTATCCTATGCTTTTTTATATCAGTAAATAAGCTTATGCTTGGCAGTTTTGTACACAGTTACGTGGTGTATAAAACTGACTTTTGACAGTATTTTTTGCACTGTTTCCTATCTGTTTTTATAACGTCTTATTTACATTATACTGGTCCTAGTTGCTATTGTGTATGTTCTCACTGCCCGTGTCATGGCTGTGAAATGTTTCATATGTACCTTTACAAATGTGAGATCTTTATTCTAACCTTTTTTTTATAAAAGATATCTATTGATTTACATATGCAATAAACTTGTTTCTTTTTTCAGAGGGGGGAAAATATGCTAAAATAATGGATCCATAATCCACTCACAACATTGTGAAAATGTTTGTTAAAATGTAATTTTGTTGCTAATTGCCTATGTGCCTGAACATAGACTAGGCAGACTATGCATGTAGTTATTATTAACTTTGTGCACTGGAGGGGGATCCCTCAGCCCGGCCTGCTCCCTTTCTCAGTCTGGGACCCCCCCGGGGAATGTCAACCTGCTGCCTTAGGGGGATTGGGCCTAAGCTGGCAGTCAGATATACCTCTCGAAGTCCGGGACCCCTCACTCCTTACTGCCCTCTAGCAGCCGAGGCGGGAGAGGCTCCTGCCACGGCCGTTGTGCTCACTGCACTTGCCAGCCATGAGCCTGGCTTCTAGCTAAGCGGCGCTCTCCCTGTGGGAGTGCACTAACCACCAGGGGGCAGCTCCTGCATGGGGCCTGGGAGGGACGTTGGAGTTTGGCCAGCTGGGGAGGGATCGCAGGAGGGCTGCAGGGCATGTCTTGCCCATCTCACTCAATCCCAATCGGCTGGACCCCAGCAGCAAGCTAACCTACCAGTTGGAGCATCTGCACCCTGGTGGTCAGTGTATGTCATAGCGACTGGCTGACTGGTCGACTGTCTGCCCCCTGGTGGTCAGTGTATGTCATAGCGACTGGCTGACTGGTCGACTGTCTGCCCCCTGGTGGTCAGTGCAGGTCATAGTGAGCAGTTGAGCTGCCTTAGCATATCATTAGCATATTACACTTTGATTGGTTGAAAGGCCGATTAGATGACCTGACACTTAGCATATTAGGCTTTTATTATATAGGATAGAGTTTCAATAAATTTGAGGGTTTATTCAAAGTACCACTGTACTCCAAATTATCAGGTTTATTTTTTTCTGTTCTATAGAATTAAATTCAAGAAACCCCAGAATTTACTAATCTATTGCTAAAAAAGTTCTGAATTTTGTTACTAAATATATGAGGAAATCCATATAAAATAATGATAATCATAAAAACTATTTTTCAGAAAAAATTTTTCTATGTAATTTGTTTCTCTCCATTAATATTAGACATACTGATTTCAATTGATGGTATTGGTAAACATTTGGTGCTGATTTTAGCAATCATATTAATAATTACATCATTAGCCCCAACCAGTGTGGCTCAGTTGGTTGTGTCATCCCCTGCATTAAAAGGCTGCCAGTTCAATTCCTGTTCAGGGCACATGCCCAGTTTGTGGGCTTGATCCCCAGTAGGGGGCATGCAGGAAGCAGCCAATCAATGTTATGCTCTCACATCGATGTTTCTCTCTTCCCTTCCTCCCTTCCTCCCTCTCTAAAAATAAATTAAAATATTTAAAAATAATTGCATCATTAAAATATCCATTTGTATATATATGTATATACACATATATAATTTAAATATGTATGTCAACATATAAAATTTGATAAAATTAATATTTGTTTACATTTACAAATCTGAATAAAAAGGAATAACTACAAGAACTTTTATTACTTATTTTACCATGATAATATGAGTCTTCTCCAGTCATCAACACCAATCAGAAATTTTAAAAATTGTTTCCAAACTATGATTTATTGACCTGGTATAATTACACAAGCAAACTGAATCCAACTAGAGAAGTAAACCATGGGGTAGAGGGACACATCCCATATTTTCCACGGCTGCATCATATCCAAGTATATCTTCTGCCCTAAGCTGTATTTCCCTTGTCCGTGACTTCATTTCTTCTCATCTCAGTGACCAAAAAGAAGATTTGGAAAAGCGACCTGAAGTAGATGACAGCAGAATTATTCTTCAGTGCCAAGTTATAGAGAATACTTAATTCTAAGTCTCATGCTTTCTTCCACTTCCTTCTTCCCTATTGTGCTACTTCTGAAATGGCTATCTTCAAACTCAAACACTGGCGAATAGTGAGTTAACAATCATAACTTGGAAACATTGTGACGACTCTTTTTTCTTATGTAAGTTTAAATATATTATATATAATTTATTCTGTTAAATGTTATATTTCAGTATTATATAGTCAACCTGCATTATACTGAGAAATAATGGTTTAAAATTAAAGAACTTCCTGTTTAGATATAATAGCCATAATAAAATAAAACTATTTAATATTATAGGCACATATCAGAAAACTTGTTATTATTCTATATTTTCTTCTTCCCCCTTGCTATCTTTCACTGGGAGTTGGTGATTAGCTGCCACATTTGGAAGGTTGGGGGTTTGGGAAAAGAAATAGATTTTTTTTGTTATAATCACAACCCTACCTGTTACCAAAATTGATCCAGCCATTGTCCCTCCATCCACAACCAATAATCATTGAAATGAATGTCATCTCACCTATACAAAGTAGTTTATTTTAATATACTAAGGGGCACAACTAAAATATGTCCCAAAATAACTTGAGAATAGAGAAAAATAACATATAAACAGAGAATGAGAATGATGAAGAGATGAGCAATACAGGCAAAGGAGATAGTGAAAGCAATGATACATTGGTAAGAAACCAAACAGAATGTGCAGACTTTTATATTATTGGAGCCTAATGAGCAAGGTAGAGAGTCAGAAATGATAAGGGATGACTAGTTCATAATTGCAATGTTGATGATTCAAAAAGCAGGACTTGTTTATAAATATGTAGATATTGATTAAATAAATTTGCACAAATATTAATATATTAATAGATCTCCATCAAATAGACTTCAGAAAAGGGATCTATATGTGATTAATGTATGAATCACAATTATTTGTTTAAAATCTATCAATTGCAAGCCATACAAAGTCCATTCTGTAATGAAGTATTTTGTTTAGAACATTTTATGGTAAATTAATTTTTATAAAGTACATAATGTTTTAAGTAACTTAATAACATAGAATAAATGAGAGTGCAAGCTTTTCTCAGACTAAAAACTTTTCCTTTTTCTTGCTACGGTGAGTCTTGTTATTAAGTTATTAAGCCAATGTAAGCAATGATTCTAGAAACAGGCTCCTAGAGAATAGGCTGACAGCTGATAGAGAGGTGGGGACGAGGAGGCTGGGTGAAAAAGGTGAAGGGATTAAGTAAAAAAACAAACAAACAAACAAAAAAAACCCCCACAACAACAAATAAAAAACACAATCTTAACTCAGACACAGACAACAGTGTGGTGGTTACCAGAGGAAAGGGGCTGGGGGAGGTAAAGGGTTAAAGAGGGGATAATTGGTGGTGAAAGGAGCCTTGACTTTAGGTGAACATACAATACAATACACAGATGATGCATTATGGAAATTTACACCTGAAACCTATATAATTTTATTAACCAATGTTACTGCAATAAATTCAATAAGAATTTCTCTCAAAACTATATAGCTCATTTTATTTTACATTTTATACCTACGATTTTAAAATGACTGTAAATAAAAAAATTCTATAAATTTGCACTTGAACTTCAAGTTTGTTTGCCTTTTGTTCAGTTTTTAAAATATGTGTATACTGTACGAATACAGAGTGCCTGCAGACAGTTGCTCTACCTACACATAGCTGTGTATTTCCAACTGTGTTATAAGGCATGTCTTTATTTTTCAAATGAATTCTTTATACCACTGAAATTCACATGCTTCGATATTGCCACAACTAAAATGAAGAGTCCCTTGCTGTGAGAGACATAAAAATTTGTTAGCTGAGAGTTATTGTAAAGCTATTTTTTCTAAGCAATATATTTGGTATAATTACCTTTGCTACATAAACCACAAACTTAGAATTTCAATATTTATGAGAAAAATAAAATAAAACATTAATCCTTGTAAACTGGAAAGTATCATAAAGCCCATTTACTCTTATAAAAAATATGCTGCAGTCTAATTTCCTCTAGCAGGAAGACATGACTAGGATGAAGACACTAAACTAAAAGCAGACATAGAAGAAGAATATAAGTTATTGTATTTAATTATTTAGAAATATAATCAATATTTAAAAAATCCCCTGCCAAAAAAATGAAAATGGTGAGTTAGAGCCATTATTACTTTGCCGCCAAAAGAATGTCTCTTTACTTGAAAATTGGATGAGAAAGAGAAAATGTGAACTAAGAATGCAACAAAGGAATGGGTCTATGCATTTTATATCATGTGTGTCAAAACTGGTTTGAACAGGAAATTAGAAATTCCACTTTTAGTGTCCTGATAAACTTGATCTTTTGAAACACAAAATTTAAAATCACTCTGAAATATACCTACATGTTCTGAATAGATTGCAACATATATTCTATTGAATGCATAGCTAAATAAAAAGGTGTAAGGAAATCCCTTTTGCAAAAACAAATGTTTAAAATCAGTGGTAACTGAGTACTCAAACCCCACAAGCATTTACCAATATCTGAAATCCTGAGCCTTGATGCAGATGTTGGAGAGAGAAGAAATGCATAAGTTCCATTCATGGTGGGAATTGTATCACTTCATAGGCATGAACATACAATACAATACACAGGTGATGCAGTATGGTCTGTGTATTGTATTGTATGTTCATGCCTATGAAGTGATAAAATTCTCACCATGCCTCAAAGTTTATATTCTACTAGAGGCCTGATGCATGAATTTGTGCATGGGTGGGGTCCTGAGGGGGGTGAGGGGGGCACGGCAGCGATCGGCCCTCCAGGCCGGAGGTGGGACACCCTTGCTAGCCCCGGATTTGGATCCATCCCACTGACATTCCTGCCAGTTGTCAGGAACCACCTGGCGGCCACTTTTATATTGTTTCTTCCATGTGGAGCATCTAGGAGGGAAAGTGGCCGTGGTGCCCAAGGTGGACTTCCAGGAGGCGGTGCTGTCAGGATCCTGCCGGCGGTGCTGGTCCCTTGGTGCCTGGCCCGTTCTTTAGAGATTGGACCTGCAGGACTACTGAGGGAGTGAGTGGCTGCCGCCAGGCTGGTGGGCTGCCTGGATGGGTCAGTCAGCTGAGCGGTGCTCCTGCTGTGGGAGTGCACTGACCACCAGGGGGCAACTCCTGCGTTGACCGTCTGCCCCCGGTGGTCAGTGCAGTTCATAGCGACCGGTGGTTCCAGTCGTTCTGGCCATTCCGGTCGTTTGTCCATTCGGTCACTTAGGCTTTTGTATATATAGATGTGTGAAGGTAGGTGAGGTGCAATTTGCCTCACAGCAAAAGGAGACAACCTGGTAAACTGTGTCAGCCAGTATTGTCCTTACATCACTATCACCTTACCTGGACCCATACTTTTTTTATAAATATATTTCTATTGATTTCAGAGAGGAAGGGGAAGAGAGAAAGAGAGAGAAAATCAGAGAGAGAAACATCAAAGATGAGAGAGAATTATTGATCAGATGCCTTCTGCACACCCCCTTCTGGGAATTAAGCCTGCAACCTGGGCATGTGCCCTGATCTGGAATTGAACCATGACCTCCTGGTTCATAGGCCAATGCTCAACCACTGAGCAACACCGGCCAGGCCTTTTTTTATTTCTAGTTAACAGATCACTGTAATTAATTTTAAGGACAAATTGAGTTTTATACATGTTTCTGACAAAGTTGCTCTCTCCATTGAATATTTTTTTAAATGTGAGCTGCCAGGTTGCCAACACTGGACGAAATTCATTTATATATATAAAAAAAACTATGGAGAAAGAACTGCCTGGAACAACCATGTTGACACTGTTATCAAAACAAGGTGAGCCTGCTTCTTCTGCAAATCCCAGAGGGCATGTTAACCCTGGGTAGCTGAAGGAAACAGTATTTTTCACAGCTCTCTGGCAGCTAACTGGAAAACAAGAGAGGGAAGCCTCATAGCATTTACAGCTGCCTAATGAAAACCACAATAAAGTCTGAAGAGCTATGTGGAAACACATCTTTAGGATTAGTGTTACAAACCAACAGTTCCCTGGGCTAGCATTGACTGCAGCATGCATTTGTTCTTGCATTGTTTAGGATTGCAGCTTGCTGGTAGCTGGTAGAATGATCTTTTCTTACCAATCACCTTGTGTACCTCTAGTTGTCTCTTATGTCATGGTGAACAATCACAATCCCTGGATAGGCATTATCATGGTCTAATATAGACATGGATTTATATATACACCAGAGGCCTGGTGTATGAAATTCATTCACTCAGGGGGGGTCCCTCAGCCCAGCCTGCACCCTCTTGCAGTCCAGGAGCCCTCGGGGGATGTCTGACTCTCATGGAGGCGGGAGAGGCTCCCACCACTGCTGATGTGCTTGCCAGTTGGGAAGGGATTGCTGGAGGGCTCCAGGGCGTGTCCAGCCCATCTAGATGAGCAGTTAGCTAACCTACCTGTTGGAGCGTCTGCCTCCTGGTGGTCAGTGCACGTCATAGCAAGTGGTTGAGTGGCCTTAGAATATCATTAACATATTATGCTTTGATTGGTTGAAAGGTTGACTAGACGGCCGGACACTTAGCTTATTAAGCTTTTATTATATAGGATATACACATGGGTGGAATATCAGTAACCTCCAACCAAAAATGTTTTATGTGTTCAAATACAACTATTTAAAAAAAAAAAAAGCAGGCAAACTTAATACTTTATCCCATCTACATCATTCTACCTGAACTATTTGGAACAAATGTATAACTTTTTCTTTCCAAGATGCATCTGAATTTATTTTTAGATATATGTTTTCTCTCCTTAATTTTTAAGTATGTATCGAACTGCTATTCAAACAAATTTTATACATTTGTTTAATTATGAGTCAAAGAATCTTTGAATCTCTCCCCCAGCCCAAAATCTGGAAAGATTAAGAGTGTGCAATATAGTGGGGGGAAGAGGTAAAACCATAAGCAATAATCATGAAGTATAGAGAACCCATAAAACTAGTATGTTAAAAACCAAGGTGGAGTAGACACCTGACTTATGGCTGGTAGATACTCTCATTTTTTCCCGAAGGCAGAATTTTAGTAAACAAATAGAATCATATTCTTGAATATATATTTTTTAAAAATAACTTTCAGTATGTAGTCTGTTTTCTACAACAATCCTCAATACAAATACCTCAATATTCTGATAAATATTCATAAAACATGGGCTCAGAATCTAAAAGTAGACAATAGAAAAGGGAAGAATCTACCATGAATAAAAGTTAGCAGGAAGAAATAAGCTTCAAAGGACTTCATATATGAAAATTAGAATGGATTAAGATGCAGATTAGATGCATAAGAAGAAAGAAAAATTGAAGTGAAAATTTAAGTAGATCTTATGGTTATTTTAGCACTACATTTGGACAAAAGTTGAGACATGTTAGTTAAATATAACCACAGCTGTGAAAATATTTTTTGTTTGTGGCCAAACTAATGATCTTTGAAGTCAGATATACTTAAACAATTAACTTATCTAAGTCTCATATTTCTCATTTGTAAAAACAAAAGTAATAAGATCATGACATACTTCTTCATGAAATTATTGTAAAGATTAGTGATCTAATATGAAAAATTTATTGATACATTTATTTGCCCCCAGAAAAATCATAATATTTGTTAGCTGCTATTACATCATAAAGTTCAATAATCAAAGTGTATTTAAACTTGAACAATTTTTATTGGGTATATATCATTTCACATAACATTAAATTTTATTTAAAAAATAATGAAACCTCATCACGGACCATTTGATTTGTCCAGAAATACTAAAAGTACATTTTAAGAAATAAACTTTCAATAGTACTAAGAAAGAAACACTGTTGATAATTTGGTGTTTATCTTCTACTTAAAAAATATATCTTTGTGATGACATTAACAATCTGAAATATCTTCTCCATATATCTTAATGTTCTCGTCATAAATATTCCAAATTGGATTTTTAATAGCTACTGAATATCTTACTGTTATCAATATTATTTGCACAGTAGTCAATTATCAGATTCAAAATGTCTTTTGTATGTAAATGTATACAAATTTATAAGTATTTGCTTGGGATACATTTTTGATAAAGAAAGTTCTATGTCAAATGTTATAAACAATTTATAAAAATTTGGACATATGTTGTTGTATTTCACTCTCAAATCTTGAACCATTTTATACTTAAAACTTGGTATTAAGATTTTTTTCCCTACACCCACACCAACACTGAGAATTATCCTTAAACATTTGATAGAAAAATTACCTTTCTATTTAATACAATGTAATTTATTAATTACAGCAGGTGTTAAAAACTGAATTTTCTTATACTCAGAGAAGTGTTTGATTCATAGTAATTATTTGATAAATATATGTTGAATGCATTCCACAGCTTCAAAGACATAAAACATAAATTGTTGCATCTTCTAATAATCATTAAACACTTCAAAGTGAATTGCTGAATAACACAGATTAGTATAAATTAAACTCTCTTGGTATTAATCTTATTAGATTTAAAATATACCATCATCAGTATCAAGAAAGTATTTATAAAATAATTAAGAAAAGCTTTTATCCTGCGATATAGTGGTTATTTTTGTAAGACAATTCACTAACATGTTATAAATCTTTGACATGTCATTTTGGCTCCCATCTTTATAGCTGACATCATAAAAGTACAACAATATTCTTTGAGATATAGGAATAAAGCATTCTTTACAATGTTGTATTCATGTTCATTTGTACAAAATAAAATGAGGACCTAACAGAGGCTCTTTTAAATCGAGGAAACATCTTTGTTAATTTCTGAAATCCTATGAGTTTTGTTTACAGAGTAACAAAATACTAAGGAAGCATACAACAGTTTTCTTGACTTTATATTTCAGTGTTTAACCCACCAAAGGAGAAATCAACAAAGTAAATGTGCTCTTACAAGAAAGTCAGTTAAACTAGTAATAAGTAGCATATAAATAAAAAATTTTAATATAGACTGAAATGCATTGATTTAATTATATATGCAGCAGAATTTTCACATCTATCATATAGTGGCTGTTAATACATATACACCAGATGCTTTAGCAACTTGGTTTAAGTTACAACTACAAACTTGATATTTTTAAAAAATCAAAAGATATTTTCACTTGTTATAGCAATGGGAAATAATTGGGCTAAGCTTGGAAGGGGACAAGATAGAGTGATATTTTACATTGGGGTTATCCAGAAGAGATCCTGAGACAAAAACACAAAGTAAAGTAATTGGGGGAAGAGGGGATCGAATATGAGGAGGACTAAAAAATGAGGAGGCAGTGACTGAAGTTTGTATTAATCCAGGAGAGGAAACTAATCTGGGGCCCAGTGTAAAACATTTACCCAGAATTTTCTGAAAAAGAACTGGGTTGCTTATGCACCTTTTCCTGTGAATCATTAGTTTAGGGTGGCTTTCAAGAGCATTCAGTATTGAGCTCTTCCTGTCTACCATTATATAATGTGTAATTCTGCAAAGACTAACAATAACAACAAAAGACTAGGAAACAAAAGTGTAGGTTATTCCATGTTGAACTTATGTCCAAAGCGTCCTCAAACTCTGTTACTACTTTCTCTGCTTTCACTTAAAAGCTTTGATAAAAGCTTTTATAAAAACATCTATGACCCCTTCAGGGTGTAGACTGCATTTTAGGAAAAGCGATAATATGCAAGCTGACTTTTAGAGAAACAAAAAGATTAATATAACTCTTTCTGGAGAGAAGTAGAAATAAATGCCTCTAGACTCCAGAACAGGAGTAGGAATACAAACCTACAAAAGGAGAATTTAATAGGTCTACATGAAAGCAACAACAACAACGAAAACCAAGGAGATACCTCTCCTAGGCCACTTGTCCAATGTTACTCCAAGAGTCTTGCAAAAACTGGGTGTAAGCCAGCAATCAAAATGAATCCAATAACATGATAGAGCAGCAACCCAGTCCACAGATCCTGCCCCTGCCACAGTGACCTGGTCAGATTTTCAGTGTCTCATTTGTGGGTATGATTAGTAAGTCAAATACTGCAAAGATTTCAGGAATGCCAACAATGGGAAAGTCAGATATTGGAGATTAAGCATGAAAAAGGGCAAAGGTAATACCCAGCAGAAAATCATCATAAAATACTCTCACTGATAGTATTACTATTTTCCATTTCTGAGAGTTCACATTTTTTAAATGATCCACTTTTTTAAATGTTAAAATTATGGTTGCAACTATTTTTTAAAATCTTAGTCACACTTTGAGGAACTTTGAAAAGTATGGACATAATAGTTCACTACTGGCTCTAACTCATGCATATGAACATAACTCCCGACACAAATTTACAGAGCATATAAGATGTGTTACTGTACTACCAAGTGTTATGGGTTTTCAAGCAGTGAACATCCAGACTGCTTAAAGTCTAACACTTCCTAAAGCATATATTTCAATAGTCATTAATTCCAATTCACTATGACCACTATTATGCACTTTTACAAGTGATAATGTATTACAATTTATAATTTAGCTTCCCTTCCCTATGTTACTAGGCAATATCCTGCTCACCTCCAGAAAGAACTCATGGTGAAAGAACAACTCTAAATGATCTTGATTCTCAGGGCAATTTATATTAATACTAGAGGCCCGGTGCACAAAAATTCCTGCACTCAGAGGGGGTGGGGGGTATTCCTCAGCCTGGCCTGTGCCCTCTGGGTATGTCCGACTGATGGCTTAGGTCCGCTCCACAGGGGGAGTGGGCCTTTGCCACAGTCTGGCCTCCCTCTGAGGGAGGCAACCCTGGTGATCTAATCTGGGGAAAGCGAGAGGCTGGCCCTGCCCCCCATCTCCCTGCCATTGCTGCCACCAGTGGCCTCCCTCTGCAGGAGGTGACCTAGTGGGCTAATCAGAGGACAGTGCCAGCAAGCCCTGCTCCCCGTGATCACCCCTCCGCCACCACTGGTCGCTGCCGCCCCACCCCATCACTGTCCCCTTGCTCTGCCTGCTGGCACATGCCTTGGCTGACCTGGCTCTGCCTGCTCGCTGGTCCTGCCCCCGCTGCCAACTGGTCGTTCCACCGTTCAGTTGATTTGCACATTATGCTTTTATTATATAGGGTTGGTGTAATTACTTTTTTCAATTTATTATAAAGTCTCTTTGCTTAACAAGAACTCCTTCAATAATATAATGTCAGATGAAGTAATTCTTGCCAGCAAGTTTTGAAAGCCAGCATTCAGCTAGGCTATATTTTTAACTGATTCATAAAAAAGAGGAAATAATGTTATAACTTTTGAACTATATAATTAAGATGAGATGACTAAGAATAAACAGGAATGAGTGTTAAAAATTCATTCCAAACATTGACATATTGTAAATACAATTTTCTCTTAAAAAATACTATTGATTTCTGAGAAGAAGGGAGAGGGAGAGAGAGATAGAAATATCAATGATGAGAATCACTGATCAGCTTCTTCCTGCATGCTCCACACTGGGTTTGGAGCCCACAAGCCGGGCATGTGCCCTGACTGGGAATTCAACCAAGATCTCCTGTTTCAGTGGTTGATGCTCAATCACTGAACCATGCCAGCCAGGCTCATAAGTACTTTTTTTGTTGCATTTTCCACATATAAGAGATCTTTAAAAATAATTTAAAAAATAATCAAATTTCACCTATTAATTTATTTACTCGTTCATTCTGTTATTTTCTTGTATACAATAATATTAAGCATTATCCATCATGTGTGAAGTACTTTCCTCTACTCTCCATCATACTTATTACTCATCACTACAATGGTTAATACTTTCTTTAATATGTTAGGGCATTTATAATTTACATAATTTTCCATTGTATTTTGTTACATCATGATGTATTTTAACATGTAAATTTATGTACTGACAAAGACTAAGAAAGTAAACAAGCAGAATCTCCTTAAACACTCCATTTATACTTTCTATGGAGGTATTCATTTTGATTTAAACAAATTAGATTAAATGTAGCTTTACTGGGACAAACCTATGACATAACAGAATTATTATCAGACAAACTAGTAAATATATTAACTACAGACATACTTATATAGTTCAAATTCCTTATATGTTTAATATCTTGCAGTAATTAAAAAAATGTGGCAACCAAACTAAACTCAGTAATAGAACCAACCAAATCTAAGAATGTTAAATTAGGCAGGGGACAGATCATGAAAAACTCACTCTTCCAAAATCCTGTTAAGCCAAAGAAAGACACACTGCAGATACGTCCACTTATTACATCATAGCCTCACTGGCTTCTTTCCCAATAAAAGAAGCATTTTGCCTGTCAACAAACATTTCCCATTAAGAAGCACCAATCAAATAAAAGTGCAATAAGCTGGAATTGGTTCTAGCATCAGCACACACAGGATCCTAACACCATTAAGTACAAGTCTTTTCTGTTTTCTGGGTTCAAAGCTTGAATGGGGGATCAGTTTATATTTTTAATCTATTAACACTTTTTTTCTGTATTCCTTTTCCAAGACCAATTAGGTTTGTGTATAACTGCTAACCTGACCTTGGGGAGCCTTGTGTTTACTCCCCTATGTTGGCCCCCATCTATGATTAAATAGCAAAGGTACAGAAAAAGACAAATACAAACATTTAATCTATAATGTGGCACCCTTTTGATAGGGCATCGAACTAAAGTTTAGACTGAAATGTTAGTTTAAATCTTCTGAGACACATCATAATATTTAAACCCAGAATAATACATATAACTCTGCAGAAGGTGTAATGATAGACTTTACCACTGTGAGAGATTTCCAATAAAATAGAAATGACTCCATTTGTATGTCAATATCTCCAACAGACTACATTATCCATTTATTTAGCTGAAGTAAGCCTTTAGCAGAATCCAATATTATTCATATAGAATTGTGTTCAGCTGCAGGGGAAACAAAGAACCCTATGAAAACTGCAATTTCCTTATATAGCATCATGCCTATTACCGCTCACCAGCATGTGGCTAACATTTCTATTCACAGCTCAATTACTTTTTATTCTCTTGAAAATTCATTCACAAACATGGACTTAGTCTCTCTTACACATCAGGCATCTCTCTAGTTAGTTACCTGGTTACAATGGTGGACAAAACAGACATTATACAAGTTACGTAGTCTACAGACTCAGAGCTTCCCTGGCACCAATTTATTAGAGTGTTCTGAGTCCCACGTGATTTCTTCCTGCATTGTGTTAGTAATAGTTCCACGGATGTGATTCTTTTCCTGCTCTGTCTCTGGGCACATGTCACAAATTCTTTGGTATCTGGCTCCCTCTCTGGTGATCAGCCCTTCTGTATGATTGATGGATTTCTCAGGCTACTTTATGGTTGGATTCACTTCTCTCCACATTCTTTTCCAGTATACTGATACCATATAGTCAGCTCTTTTCATATGTTTCTACAGCAGCCTTAAGAGGAAGTTTCAGGGGGTAGAGAAGGCGGCCCCCTACACTCCAGGTGAGACTAACTCTGTGGTACAAGGTGTGTTCTTGGTCTTCCCCTAAAATCAAAGGGAATCTAGTCTCCAACTGTGCAAACTCCCAAAGCAAATAAATTAAAAAAAAAATCTAGCCCTAACCGGTTTGGCTCAGTGGATAGAGCATCGGCGTGCGGACTGAAGGGTCCCACGTTCGATTCTGGTCAAGGGCATGTACTTTGGTTGTGGGCACATCCCCAGTAGGGAGTGTGCAGGAGGCAGCTGATCGATGTTTCTCTTTCATCAATGTTTCTAACTATACCTCTCCCTTCCTCTCTGTAAAAAATCAATAAAATATATATTTATTAAAAAAAATATCTAGCCCAGCCGGTGTTCAGTGGTTGAGCATTGACCCATGAATAAAAAGGTCACTGGTTTGATTCCTGGTCAAGGCACATGCCCAGGTTTGCGGGCTCAATCTCTGGTCAGGGTGTGTGCTGGAGGCAACCAATGGATGATGTTTTTCTCTCATCGATGTTTCTATCTCTCTATTTCTTCCTCTCTCTCTAAAATCAATAAAGAACATATTGTTAAAAAAAATAAAAGATTAAGTGTAGTATCTGTTCTTATCAGTTTAATTCACTTTTAAATGATATAAGCTTAACCAATGGACACAGACACCAGGGGGGTGAGGGCATCAATGTTGTGGGAGGGAATGGCGAGATAAGGACACATATGTAATAACTTAATCAATAAAGAATAATAAATAAATAAAATAAATAAAAATAAATGGTAAATGTGTATGTATAGGAGGATATTTCTTTACATTTTATTCTAGATTATACTAATATTTATATAAAAATGTTATAATTTATTATTTTCCCTTATTAGAAAAAAATGTTTGAGTGTGGCAGGCAAGACACAGATTAAATATAATGTTTCATGACTCACCAAACCATTTCACACTGTTGAGATCAGAATCCAGATCTCCAAACACCTGACCTGTGTCCATTTTGTTTACAAATTAAAACTTGGCAAAAATTTACTGAATGAGAGGCTAAGTACCCAGCACATAATAAATGCTCATTTTGTAGTTATTAATTAAAACGTACATAATCAGTGAATAGGTATGTGGATTATGACGCTATCAGACTATATTTCATCAAAGTACTCCCTTCACCTTGCTTCTCGTCTTCTCAAGAATTGTTTCAGCGCTTTAACCTACACTAATTTCTTTTGTTGCCAGTTTAATTTACTCAACTTAGAGGTAACTTTCACATTTTGTTCTATCAACATTTCATAACATGACTAATCAATCCATGTATTCAATTCCCTCTGTTTGAAATATGTAGAGTGATCCATGTTTTCTTGATTGACACTGTTATAGAAAATCAAGGTATCCAAGTACATTCATGCTTCTAATAAGGCAGTCTTGAAAATATCATCTGGGTATTTAATTTAGGGCAGCGTTCCTATCCCCATTGTTTTTACAAATCTGTGGTGAATTTTTAAAGAGTGTTTGCTATTTTTTGAATAAGTTTAGAATTGCACAACCTTTGTAATTAAAAGCATGCAAGACATATTAAGTATACCTGACTTTATTTCATGATTCTTTGGGAGCTGAAAAATTATGTTCCCTTTGTTTGTATGTGTGTGCATCTTCTGTAGCTTTGCTCAATTAAGGCTTTATTCTCTCCTCTTTTATTGCCCAAATTATGACATTTCCAAAATTTTTATCTGCATTAAAGAGCACATGAGTGACTTAAAATCATGTATTATTCTCATACTCTAGTGCTTTTTGTTAGTTGGGAATATACTCATGATGTAATATAAAACAACTAATTCAACCTTTTTCTGATATTTTTTTTACTGGGAGTTTCATAGAAAAAAAAGATACTGATTTTTTTTTGCTATGGAAGACAACACATAATTTTTAAAAAAGACTCCAGAACTATTACACAGCTTATGTACAAATAATCATCTTTTTGTTTACCCCAAGTGTCTCTACTCTATGGGCCAGAGAGTAATTAAATTTTTATGCTCATTATGGTGACAGACACTCGGTTTCAGTGGAACATATAGGCCATTTACAATCATGTCAAACGTTTTAACAACCTTTAGTTTTTGTTTGCTTGTTTGTTTTTAAGCTTTTTTTTAATTTCAAGTAAGTGATTTAATTTTTTTTAAAAATGAGAGAAGCTTCCTGAAATGTTTAGATGGATAACATTTAAAACTTTCTTTAGGAAATTGTTTGAGGGCAAAGCTTATTTAATCTGACCATGACTCCATTGATGTTTGAGATAATTTCTAAACTTCTTAGGCCTAAAGTATTTCTAACTTCTTACCATTCCAATGATGAGGAAATCCTAAGTGATACATTCTAATCTTTCTTTTTTTTGAAAAATTATCTATTCTTGTGACTTCCATTCCTTTAGGCCAAACAACTTGACTCTTTTATTTGACAACTCTTCACATATTTGAAGAAAGTCAACTTTACCAAAAAAAGAACAGCAAAAATTCAAGAAATATAAGAAATAAAATTTTTAAGAGTTTTCAGGACTCTTTAATACCATCCCCCACCCCCCCCCCAAAAAATAAATCTTGAACCCTTACAAAGGGATATGCACTCCCGTTTAACCTCTGTGAAATGAACAACATTTGGGGAAAGAGAGAATTTAAATTGAATTGCTCTTATTTAAATTCATTGAACTTAGCAACCAACTTAATCACCAACCACATACAGAAATTTGCAGATAATTCCCATATTTACAATAGAGATGAAGTAAAGAAAGCATCACCTAATGAGTTCATATGGGAGAAAGATTTCTTCTAAGTGAACTTTTATTCCAATGGCTATTTCTCTTAATCTATTGATATTCTATTGTGTTTTTAAATGTGTGCCCGTTTTGATGGTATTCTAATTTGTTGCTCTTTTATTGGTGGAATTATCCCTTCATTTATTTTCTTGAGTGTTTAAAATATATTTTTCCAAAGACTGAAAATGTCCCATAAATTTCATTTCATGAGGAATACTTTTATATTCAAATTTTCAAGGTTATTGACTGTTTCTTAACAATGCAATCTTTCATGTTTTTAAATTTACTTTCTGGGATAATATCTATTGTTGTCATATGATGAAAATCATCATTTAACATGGCCACTTCTTTGATGTCTGGGACCCGTTTTAAACATCCTAGCCACAGTGGAATTCTATCATCACTCTCAAACTATTCCTGATCCCCAAAATCACTAAATCCTCAGTAATACTTTCAAGTCTTCTTTTTAAAAAAGTATTCCTCGCGTTCTCTTTGCTGCTTTTTTATTCTTTTTCTATAATCACCTTTTCAGGGCCAATCGTTTTATAGTTGGTCCTATCACTCCTGTGCTCTTCCCTGTCATTCCAGATGGCATTTCACAGCTCCTGCCTCCAGCGGCACGGGGGATAATATAAACCCAATCAAAAAGCCAGTGGGCAGCGTGCTTTACTTCCTGAGTGTGGCCATGGGTGGGTCTGCCTGCTTCACAGAGCCAACAGCTTGCTAAAATCTGTAGTATCAGGTAATTGGACACAGTTGTTCTGTTTTTGTTTTCCATCAGACTTCTTTTTCACAAAGGGGAACACATACTAGGGCACTGTGCAAACCTCTTCTGGCTCACTTCCACCTGTGAAGTGTTTGAGTTCCTTTATCTTGCAAATGCCAAATTCTGAGCTACACTGCCTTCTCCTTGACCTGAACTTGGCTGAAGCTGTAGTTCATCCCTCAAGCTTCAGCCCTGCTTTCCTCATTACAGTGTTGTTCCATCTCCAGTTCATAAATACGTTAGCCCGTGTTCTCAGCATTGCTTTAGTTATTTGGTCTTCGGTTTGATATTTTTTCCTATCATTGTTATATATTGAACACAGAAAGGATGTATCAAAAAAAAAGAAAATTTAACAATATCTTAGCTGGAAATCACTTACTCTGAATTTTCATATTTGAGTCATGATTTTCTATGGAAAAACCATGAGGTGGACACTAAATACATAAGTTAATGGTTATGTTCAGCAGCAAACAGGAGAAGATGAGTCAGAAACCAAGCTGACACTTGAAATATAGAGATATTCGGGCCTTAGGAGGACAAATAGGGCTAAGGCAGCACCAGGGACCATCTGCTGTGCAGTCAAGAGTGAGCAACAACAGCAACAGTTACAGTTTATGGCAGAGGCTTAATACCTCAAGGCTTATTAAGTATATTCTATGGAAGTAAGGGGTGGGAAAATAGTCATGTAAACAATCTCTATACATCAATAGTGTGGCTGCCAAGATAATTCTCTGGTCATGAAATGTGGTCACATGATGTCAAATGTCCCTCATCTGTGAAGCATCACCACCTATTGTAGGGCCAAGATAATAGGGGGAGACTATGCTTTATGGTTCTCTTACTCCATGGTGCTGCTGCTGCCATCGTTGTTTGTATTAGGTGGTCTTATCCCTTATGTTGTCCTCTTCACAGCAGTGCATTTGAAGAAAATATCCACAAGGCTACAGTACTTTACATACATTTTTTAGAGCAGAAGATTTGAAATTGATCCTAAATTTGGGGACTTGCCTTCTTATTTCAGTTTGGATAAGACCGCCTGGAAGTTATAAACCCATCCTAATAAATTAGTCTGGCAAAGTTCAAGAGATCATATTTTAAGATTTCTTCAGAGAAAAGTACTCAATATTTTCAGATTAAACACTTATAAACAATATATTTCAATCAATGTGTTGAAATGGCTTTTTTTTGAGCTTTGATTTCATGTTTGAAATAATAACAAAGTCAATTTTCAGGATATTATTACCAAAAATAAAATATCTGCAAAAGAGATTTTTTTAAATCATGCACTTATTTAGATTAGCAAATTTATAATTTGTATAATATACACATGTGTTTGGTAAATTTTAGAAATGTCTCCAGTTGCATTCTAATATCCTCATTAATTTTTGGATTATTGAATAGCAAAACCTAGAAAATTTTAAAATCTATTGTAAATTTTGTCAGGGGTGATAACCTCTTATTATTGAATATTTAAAGGAATTAGCTGATAAAGTATGTTCTCTAAGTGTGAATTTCTCCAGCTTCAATATATAGTATACTTTTAAAAATATAATCTTTACTTCCCAGATTACAATATTGTTTCTGTAATGAACATCATTGCAAACTTTGAAGAGATAGATGCATGAGTAAAAGTAGATGAGGGTATCTCAATCTTATTTCTTTCTGAATGCTAAACAAGAAAGTTTTTGCACAAGAATCAGAAATATATATTCAGGGACTAAGAAGTTAATAAAATAAAGAGTGATGAAACCTTTAGCATACTGACAGGGTAGAGTGCACATATACCCAGAATACAATGAAAATTTTTTGAAGAAGATATAGAAAAATAAAACACATTTAGGTCCACATTACTTGATCCACAGATGCTGATTTTAGCTCCTAACAGACTTACAACATTACAAAAAACATTTTGTAGCATATAATCTCCACTGTTAATCTAATATAAATCTATGAATCTCAGATTATTTATTACCCTGAAATGTTGTATATAAAAAGGACTGACCATGAACAATTCAAAAAAACATTGCCCCTTAATCTTCTATGCAAATTAAATTAAGGCTGATCATATATCCAAATTTTATTTTAAAATGTAAGTAATTTAAATGTATTTGTATTTATATACTTACTGTGGCAAGGGTCAAAGCATAATCATTTCTTTCTTGTTGATAGTATGCTTTTATTATGTTGAACCTGGGTATGCTTAAGATGCAACTAAATTATTCCTGCTTTTTACACAGGTTCGTCAGTGCTTAAATATAATAGTCTTATCTAAAATGTTTACTTTTTAAACAATTATACCTGTGTATATTTTTGCAGCTATTTCTCAGTCAAAAAGAGATGTTACTTTAAATCAAGAATTCTCAGATGTGAACCAAAAAGAGATTCTTATATGGTCAAGAAAGTCAAATCACAATATTTGCCATTTTTGCACTCCACATGTTATCTTGTGGCCTCTAGTGTTAATGGCTCCTAATTTTTCATGTTGATGCACACTTTTAAAAGTAAAAGCAAAATATAGATCAATAGAACAGAGATCAACAGAACAGAGAACCCAGAAATCGACCCAAGCCATTATGCTCAATTAATATTTGACAAAGGAGACAAAGGCACACAATGGAGTCAAGACAGTCTTTTCAATAAATGGTGCTTGGAAAATTGGACAGTACATAAAAAAAAGAAAAGAAAAGAAACTAGACCACCAATTTATACCATACACAATAATAAACTCAAAATTGATAAAAGACTTAAGTGTAAGTTGTGAAACCATAAAAATCTTAGAAGAAAGCACAGGCAGTAAAATCTCAGACATATTTCTTAGCAATATGTTTACCAATACAACTCCTAGGACAATGGAAACTAAGGAGAAAATAAACAAATGAGACTACATCAAAATAAATTGTTTCTTCACAGCAAAAGAAACCATCAACAAAATGAAAAGAGAGCCCATTTGCATGGGAGAACATATTTGCCACTGATACATCCAATAAGGGGTTAGTTTCCAAAAATATATAAGGAACTCATACAACTTAACAAAAGGAAGACAATCCAATTAAAAATTTGGAAAAGGACCTAAATAAATAATTCTTCAAAGTGGACATACAATAGGCCAAGACACATATGAAAAAATGCTCAAAGTCACTAATCATCTGAGAGATGCAAATCAAAATGACAATGCGGTGACACCTCACACCTGTTAGAATGGCTATCATCAACAAATTAACAAAGGACAAGTGTTGGTGAGGATGTGGAGAAAAGGGAACCCTAGTACACTGCTGGTGGGAATGTAGACTGGTGCAGCCACTGTAGAAAACAGTATGGAATTTCCTCAAAAAATTAAAAATGAAACCCCCATTCAACCCAGTAATCCCACTTCTAGGAATATATCCTAAAAACCCAAATCACCAATTAGAAAGAATATATGCACATGTATGTTCATATCAACACAATTCACAATAACTAAGATTTGGAAACAGCCCAAGTGCCCATTGACTGATGAGTGGATAAAAAAGCTGTGGTAAACATCACATGATCTCACTCATTTGTGGAATATAATGAACAACATAAATTGATGAACAAAAACAGATCCAGAAACAAAGAAGCATCGATCAGACCGTCAAACCTCAGAAGGGAAGGCAGGGGAGGTGGGGGGAAGGGTGAGAGATCAACCAAAGGACTTGTGTGCATGCATATAAGCCTAACCAATGGACACAGACACCAGGGGGGTGAGAGCATGAGCGGTGGGGAGAGGGGGGCAATGGGGGGATAAGGACACATATGTAATACCTTAATCAATAAAGAAAATTCAAAAAAAACAACGCTGTGGTACATTTACACAATGGAATACTAAGCAGTTGTAAAAAAGAAAGAACTCTTAACATTTACAACAGCATAGATGGACCTCAAGAGTATTATGCTAAGTGAATAAGCCAATCAGGAAAAGATAATTATCACATGATCTCACTCATATGTGAAATCTGATGAACAAAATAAAGTGATGAACAAAAAATAGATCCAGAGAAATATAATCATGGAGCAGTCTGTGGAACCTCAGAGGGAAGGAGGGGGAGGATGAAATCAGACTCCCAATAGATAGGAGGGAACCATTTTCAGCATTTATAAAATAAATACAAAAATGATAAGAGATTACTATAAACATATTAACAATTGATATATATTTTATTAATAAAATTAATTTTGTATATCTTTTATTCTATAACATATTCCTTAGAAAGAATATTCATCTAGTTTTGAAAGAACTTCTGGTGGCCATAGAGATGCATTAGTTCCTCAAAATAACTTATAAATCATATTTGTTTGGTTATCATATAGTTCTGTGACTTTACTAATTTCAGATGGTTTTGTAAACAAATCTAATACTTTACTTTTCTTCTCAATCAGGCATAAATGATATTCAGGAAATCACTGTTAAAACCCATGTTAATATTCATTATGAAGAGAAAATTACACAAACAGATTTTTGCTATGTAGATGAGAAGACCACAAAAAAGATCAACTAAAGAACCAAAGATAAACCTCAGAAGAAGTATGAAGACATAATATAATTCAAAATAATGTGCCACATAGGGGAATAAAAATCTCCACAGTATATAAATTACCTAAGAAACAGTGCATAGAATATATAACAAGAATATGCAGCCTTGAAGACAAAATCTATTAGATTAAAACAAACTACCAGATGAAGAAAAAAATTATATTTGAAGTATTTGAAATGAATATATCAAATCAAAATCTGCAAGTATATGGGCATTATATTTCTCAGTGGATGGAGCATCGGCTATAGACTGAAGGGTCCAGGGTTCGATTTTGTACAAAGAAAAGCACTTACCTAGGTTGCAGGATCAATCTCTACCCCAGGTGGGGCTGGTGCAGGAGACAACCGAGATGTGTCTCTCTCACATCGATGTTTCTCTCTCTCTGTCTCTCCCCCTCCCTTCCATTCTCTCTAAAAATTAATAAATATGTATCTACAGGTGAGGATTTTTAAAAAAGGAGATAGTTAGTTCTTAAATAATATTCATTTGTTATTGCATTAAAAAAACTCTAAAGAAAGTCTTATTGAGATTAAAAGGGAAAGACACAAATTTGAATGATCACAAGAAAGAGAGGAGAAGAAGGAAAGAGAGAAGGAGAGGGAATAAGCCACAAAACTAATCCAAGATAGAGTATATTTATAGTTAAGTAATTTGAAGGACATTTGGGGACAATTTATTAAGATTATTAAGTACCATATTAAATTGGAAATAATCACTCAACCACCCAAACTGACATAAATAAAATAAAATAAAATAAAATAAAATAAAGAAAAATAAAATACTTGAAAAGGACTAATACTTGTTTAAAACCAGATGAGAAAAAATTATCTTTCAAAAATTCTGCAACTATACTTCTTAAAAATAACATTTAAAAATTAAAAACCACATGTAAGAAGCTTAGAAATCTCCAATCCATCCTAACAGTGAATAAGAAGCTAAACAGAACTTAAAACAAACTTTTCTTGGAACCTTCGAGAGGTGAGTACACAGGGCAAATCTCTGCCATCGAGATTAGAGAAGCAGATGGAGAAACACAGAGCAGAGTCCCACGTGGCGACCGCTGTGGGAGCCGGTGCCAGTGGGAGGCAAATCTGAACTGTAGTTTACGAACTGCCGGAGGCTCTGTGTGGACAACTCTGAGAGTTAAAACCTCCAGGACATCCAGTCAGAGGACATGACCCAAACAAAAATATTTCCACTGGCTAAAACTGGAAAAATTTGAGCAAAAAAAACAAACAAACAAAAACAACAATAAAAGACATAAAGTTACATTGAATGAGATGTCAAAGTATAAAATAAATATCCATGAGTCTATATTACTATAGATGAATGATTGAATGAATAAAGGTGTTAGTACAGAAAAACATTCCATGCAGAAACATTCTGAATACTGTACGTAATACGCTCAAGCTGCGAGCATGTTTCCCCCTTCTTAATGTAGGCAGTGCATAGTAACCCCCTTCCAAAGTGTACATGGAAAGTGTGAAAAAAAATATAGTAGACAAACAGTACATTAATCAAGGGGTCAAGGTCAACATCAAATGAGATAAATCATGATGACAGTATTTATACAATATATGATACGATTGAAATGGCACTTTATGCTTCTCCTCTCTAAAACTCATAACCTCAGTGTAACCATGACAAATATATCAAAAATTTTGATTTTGTATGGGCATTCTACCAAAAAAAAAAAAAAAAGATAACCAAAACAAAACTGGATAGTACTTCTCAAAAATGTCAAGATCAACAAAAAGAAAAAAAGAAGATATGACAAATATCTCTAAGGAGACATGATGGTATCATAAGGAAGAAAAAAAGGAAAGGAGGTAAAACCAAGGAAATCTCCATAAAGTATGGATCTAATTAATAACAATTTATCAATCTCGGTTTTTTGATGTCACAAATGTATCATGCTAATATAAGATTTAATAACAAAAACGGTGTAAGAGATATGGGTGCTCTCTGTACTATTTTCTTTTTTTAAATAAATCTATCATTATTTTTTTTAAAAAGTCATTTAAAATAATAAAAAATAAGAAACAAAACAAACTTACATACAAGTGTAACAAAAAGCCTAATTTTCCAAATCAATTTCAATCTCTTACCCTCCCAGCTCTGGGCCCCTGGCCTGCTCTGCTAAAGGCTGGAGAAAAGCTTATGCCTCTTCTACTCTTTCACAGCCATTTGCTTTGATGCTCTTTGCATTCTGGAATTTATACAACAAATAGAGATAAAAATAAGATTCTGACACTTAGGGACCACGAAAGAAGAAAGAAGTTGAAGTGTGGAAAAACTACTTTCAGGGAAAAATTGACATTGTATATGTGGCCAGTATATAAATAATGAACATCTATAATAATAAAAGTGTAATATGCTAATTAGACCAGACAGCCAAACGATCTTCTGGATGTCATTCTGGACGTCCTTCCAGCCAAAGCCGCAGCGGTGGGGGCTGAGGCAGAGGCAGTTAGGGGTGATCAGGCAGGCAGGCAGAGAGGTTAGGAGCGATCAGGCAGGCATGCAGAGTGGTTAGGGACAATCAGGCAGGCAGGCAGGCCAGTGGTTAGGAGCCAGTGGTCCTGGATTGCAAGAGGGTGCAGGCTGGGCTGAGGAAATCCCCCCATGCATGAATTTCGTGCACCGGGCCTCTAGTTGCTTATATTAGCCTATGATCATATAGTTAATTAATTTGGTGCCTGCTGAGACTTATATATTACTAGAGGCCCAGGGCATGATTTCATGAATGGGTGGAGTCCCTCTGGGTGGCCTGCAGGGATTGGGCTGAAACCCGCAGTCCACGCCGCCTACAGCTCCAAGCTGCCGTTCCCGCTCATCCTGGCCCCACTGTGCCTGCTGCGGTCTTACGCCCAATCAGTCCTGATAGGGAGAGGCTGGCACTGCTGCAACAGCACTCGCCAGCCTTGAGCCCTGCATCTAGTGACCTCCCAAAGGGAGTGGCCTGCAGGATAGGGCTGAAACCAGCTCTCTGACATCCCCCGAGGGGTCCCGGATTGCAAAAGGGCACCGGCCAGGCTGAGGGACCCCACCAGTGCATGATAAGGCCAGAGAGGAACCACAGGAGGGCTCCAGGGCATGTCTGGCCCATCTCGCTCAGTCCTGATTGGCCAGTCCCCAGCAGCAAGCTAACCTACCAGTTGGAGCATCTGCCCCCTTGTGGTCAGTTCATGTCAAATCAACTGGTCGACCAGTCAACTGTCTGCCCCCTGGTGGTTAGTGCACATCATAGTGACTGGTTGACCAGTTGACTGTCTGCCCCTGGTAGTCAGTGTACGTCATAGCGAGCAGTTGAGCAGCCTTAGCATATCATTAGCATATTATATTTTGACTAGAGGCCCGGTGCACAAAATTCGTACATGGGGTGGGGGGGAGGGAGGTCCCCTCAGCCCAGCTTGCACCCTCTCCAATCTGGAACCCCTCTGGGATGTCCAACTGCCGATCCCCAGGATCGGGCCTAAACCAGCAGTTGTAAATTCCTCTCACAATCCGGGACCACTAGCTCCTAACTGCTCACCTGCCTGCCTGCCTGATTGCCCTTAACTGCCTCCCCGCTGGCCTGGTCACCCCTTACTGCTCCCCCCTCCCCCC
>NW_005871257.1:510726-531304 GCF_000147115.1 Myotis lucifugus
GCCTGGTTTAGCTCTGAGGCCTCGTTGCTGAAAACATGGATACAATAGTTTCGGTCCACTGGCTTTCAGTCCAGCTGGTTTCTGGTGTTTTGTTTAGCTTCTTATTTGCAACATAGTACATAGTTGCTTAGAGTTGCAACTGAGAGGCCGGCAAGTGAGGCGGGGAACGTTGGAGTCCGCAGCAAGCAAGCCTCATGCTCGCTTCAGTGCCTGGCTGTTGGGCGCCATCTTGGCTGACAGTTAATTTGCATATACTCACTGGTTAGCCAATGAAAAGGGTAGGGGTCGTACGCCAATTACCATGTTTCTCTTTTATTAGTGTAGATTGGTTGTGCAGTTGTTCTGCCGTTTGATCTATTTGCATATTACCCTTTTATTATATAGGATATTTAATATAACATAGATTGAATTTTATTCATTATTTCTAGGGCACCACGAATCAATTCACATAGCTTAATATTTGCTTAATGACAACTCTAAATGATTGATTTCTGCAAAGTTTAGAGAAGATAATTTTCAAAATTACCCTATACCATTTCAGTTTTCTTTAGAATATTCACTTTTCAAAAAAGAAAGAGAATTTGAAGGCTTTTGTCTCAATAATAAAAGACAGAAACAAGTTAGAAATGTAATGTTGCCTCTGGTATGCTAATATATTTTTGGAGACTGTTTTGCTGTGCACAGAACATAGTTAAAATCCTGAGGACACAGGAGACAGCAGTTGGCATGTGCTCTTCAGTTTGACAACTCAACGTAGGTTTTATACAGCTCAGCACATCTTTATTAATCCATCAAACGCTGTTATTGCTCAGAACAGTAGGAGCCCTGCTTTGGTATTTGTGAGAGGTGAAGCAGTTAAGTAGAAAGATTCTATAAAATGTAGACTGTAAAAGTGGCATAAATTTTGTGATTTTCTTTTTTCCTTCCCCCACCCTGCCAAATGGTAATTCCAAAATTAACTTGTTAAAATAATCATGTTTATTCAATAATAAAAAATATGCTTTAAGTACTAAATATATGTAAGATAGTGTGTTAGGTTTTAGCTCTGCAGAAATATATGTATTTTTCACTAAAGATATATGCTTTCTTAAACATCGTCCTGGTTTATATCCTTATGGAGTGAATGGATTTTCATTTTTCTTTCTCTTTTTGTATTCATGTAGAGGCTTTTGTTTACCTTTTCTATTTTAAGCTTTTGTTTAACTTTTCTATTATGCTGATTTTCAACAGCAAAATCCAAGTTTTGCTGTTGAAAATCATATTACTCTCTTTAAAAGAAGGCATAATGATGTTATCATTCAAATAATTGCAGACATCATAAATTTGGATTCATTGTCTTTTGAAAAAGTCTCAAGGGGACTAGTTTGTAAAGTATATTATTGTCTAATCACTATTCTATATACCTGACACTAATACAAGATAATATAAAATGCAATTTTTTTTAAAAAAATTCCCAATCTTGCAGTGTAGGCATTCAGAGATTGCATTGTCATGGAATGAAAAACAGTATGCATTCATTGTTTTGCCAAAGAGATATTTGAATTCATCTGCATATTTTCATAATCTATGGAGGAAGAACTTGGACTTCATAATCATTAATATAAGTTATTGCCTACATTGGTAATAACATGATCATCAATCTTCTTAGATAAAGAAGCTGAAGCTCAATACCTTAGTCACCCTTATGGCAAATGGAGGCCTGCTGAAGACTTCAGGTAAATTCAATGCCTAACCCAATTCGTGAAATTCCTGGGATTGAGTTAGTCTTCAGTAATCAGAGACAATCCTCAAATTGTGAGGAATATGTTACTATCTTGGACAGACCCTGGCAAAAATCAAGAAGCTCAGAGGGTAGGTGGTTTCTTCAGTTTTTGTTTTCTTGGCAAAATCATATTCCATAAACAGAAATCCTGTTGGATCCCATTCACAGAGCCCTCAGAAAGTAATCTGAATCTGAGTGGGGCAGAGGCAAGCACTAAATAATTTAGAGAGTGGTGGCACGGGCAGTCCCACTAGAACTTGTGGTCCAGCAGCTCAGACAGTATGACAAATATCTGCATTCAAAACATATGCAGATGGGAATTTTTTTTAAAAAAAAAATAGTGCTACTCTTGGATTTGGACTTAGAATTGGCCATTTGAGAGATAATTGCTAGTTTATTATTGGGCATTGGTCAAAACTGTCCACACTTTTGAAGGGCATCAGATAATTCTGAGCCAGTAATGCCCAATCATATCTTGGGAAATGTCAGAGGACCTACTCACATAGTCAGGGAGCAGCACACCAAAGCTTACCCATTGTGTTGAAATAGTATATTCAAGAGCACACTAAAGAATACATTTCAGGGAGTAGTGTACTGCATACATGAAAAGATAGGTTCACTGCCCATAGATGCCAACCATAGAGCCTTCCATAGCTGTGTGGTCTGAATGCTATGATTCTCTCCCATCCAAAACAAAACAGGCTTCCTGGTTCACAGATGGGAGTGTCCAGATTGAAGCCCGGGTCGTTCTTTTGAAATCGGCACCATTATGACCGCATGCAAATAAAACTTGATGGAAGAACGTTAAGGCAAGTCTGTGCATTGGGCAGAGATACAAGCTGCTTACTTAATAATGGAATAAAATTATGTTCCTACTTTTAGGGGATCATTTATTTTACAGACTCCGGTTCTAGCCACTGGATTTGCTATGCTATTGTAGAAATAAGTTTTAATGATTGGGCATAAATGAACCCAATATACAGTAATCATTTAAGGAAAAAAATTGATATTTAAAGGAAGAAATAAAGTGGGTTATGGAGATGCTCCCCAAAGAAATCAATAAAAAAGTAGAAAAACACAAAGAAATGTAATCCACTTTCCAGCTCAGACAGACAGAGATTGGAATGTTAAAGCTGAATCCAATTCCTCAGTAGTTACCAAGACTCATGAAATAACGGGGCATGCTGTGTTTAGGCTATGCATCTATGGTCATGAACATGACATTTCTCTTGTCCTAAATGAAATGACTAATGCAAAGAATATATTCAATGTCAAGAGAAAAAATTATTTAAAAATAGAGGAGGGCATTTTTTTATAGTTTTTTCACAATGTTCATTACTTCCTTACATAGTGCATAATTTACTCTTCATTGTTTATTGTTTACTGCCTGTCTCTCTTCATTGGAAGATAAAATTCATGAAAACAGGAGTCTATTCTTGGTTCATTGATTTACACTAAAGTCCTTCAATAATTACAAGAATATAATTGGTGAGCAAAATATTAAAATAATGAATGTGTTCAAAGTAAACTATGAATCATCTGGAGCTACTATGGACCATGCGCAAAATAAAACTGAGGATTCTGGATGGAGTTATGAAGTTATGATTGTATGACTTGCAGAAGTAAAGAAGGAGAGAGAGAAAAACAGGAAAAGTTGAAAAGAGAAAAGGGGAGAAAAGAAAATAGCAACTTATGGATATGAGGGGGAGAAGAAGAAAGAAAAAGAGGAGTAAGATTAACTCTTTTCTAGAGCTCATTTATTCCCTGTCAATGGCCCTGGATTGTTTATGTTCCTAGAATCCTAATGAATTATCGAAGAGACACCTATATATCACTCATTAAACCAAATATTTCTCAACCATTTAAAAAGTAGATTGAGCCTTAGCTGGTTTTCTCAGTGGTTAGAGCGTCAACCCACTGATTGAAGGGTTGCAGGTTCAATTCCAGTCAAGGGCACGTAAATTGTTTGCAGGCTCCATCCCCAGCCCATGTGGGAGATAATCAATTGATATGTCTCTCTCACATAGATGTTTCTCTCTGTCTCTATCCCTCCCTTCCTCTTGTTCTAAAAATCAATGGAAAAAATATCCTCAGGTGAGGATTAACAAAAAATAAAAAGTGGATTGAGCTCAGTTGGTTGAGCAAACTCCCAAGCACTGAAGGGTCTCTGGGTTTGATTCTTAGTAGTCAGGGCCCATGCCCAGATTGCAGGATGGATCCCAGGTCAGGGTGAATGCTAGAGGCAGCCATTTGATGTTTTTCTCTCACCTTGATGTTTCTCTCTCCTTCTCCTTCTCCTTCCACTCTTTCTCTAAAAAAAAAATTAATTAAAATATTTAAACAAATAAATAAAAAGTTGATAGACACACAATAAAGCAAGGGATGAAAAAATATGAGTCCCCTGTAATCTACCATAAAATATTTTTCTTTAGTTCAATAATAACAATAATAATAGTGAAGTAATTTTAATAGCAAACAAAATTGCTCTCAATTTTCTTTTAAAGTGAATGCCACCCATTGAAATTAAAATGTTTTATATTTGATGCTTTTGGAGATATGTGCATTTTTCTCATCTACATATAAAAGCCTAAGTGACCATTTGAACATCCAACCGCTAGCTATGACACACACTGATCACCAGGGGGCAGATGCTCAATGCAGGAGCTGCTGAGTGACAGCAACTTTGCAGAGTGCCCTCGGGGTATGTTGGACTTCTGATTTTGGCCTGATCCCTTCAGTACAGGCCGAGGGACCCCACCTGCTGGAGGGACCCCGCTCACTCCACAGACGCCTTTTGAGCCCCAGCGATGCTCCAGGTGCAGCAGGCTGGAGAAGTTGGCTCCAGGGCATTTCCAGCCCAACTCACCCAGTCCTGCCCCTCAGCTACCTTCTAATTAATTTCCTTTCAATGTGTACAAATCCGTGCACCTGGCCACTAGTTTTTAATAAAATCCATGAAAATAAAGTTGAGGATGTTAGAAGTTTTTTAGTAACACATCACTTCTAATCTACAATAGTTATAATCAGAGCTGACTGTGTTCCCTTTTTAACCTTGCAGAAATAATAAATGTTAATGAGGCACTCTTATGTTTTTTGTGTGGTGCTGTTCACATGCAAAAAAAAAAAAAACATTAAAAATTTACCGCTAACATCTGTGGTGTCCACAAACCTTACACAGAGTTCAATAGGTTCCTCTCAATGATGTACAAAAATAATCTTATGTTGACAAAATATAAACTTGTAGCTCCAATATCTCACTCATTTTAAAAAGTTAATGAAAGGATTCTAAATTTATTATAAAATGTAGCACAATTTTTTCATCAATGTAAGTGTTCTATGAGAATTCTTTTAAAAAATCAGATCATATGGTGAGGGACATTTAATACTTTCATTGAATTATATTATTTAGTCAGCACTCAATAATTATAGCTTGAAGTGTTTTCTTCTGCATTTGTTTTTAATATTAGGGCATTGATATTTTAAAGGTTTATCTAGGACACGTGTGTTGGCTCTATTAAAATGAAGCAAATCAGACAGACTAATACAGATTAAGATGAGTGGAAATAAAGTTCACAGTGCCATAGAGATAAAATAGAATGACAAAAATAAATATAATAAGCCAAAATATTTATAATTTAAATGGCTTCTCTTCTATCCATGTGTGGTAGGCAGAATAATGGATCCAGAAAAATGTTCACATCCTGATCTTCTGAAGTTGCCATTATTGTTCTTTTTTGTTAATGTTACTGTTTTATTTGTGAAAAAACTACAAGCAGAATTCATAAATAGACATTTCTATTTAAAGCAGGAAAATGATGATGTGGCTTCTAATCACACAGTCGTGCACATGCCAGCAACAAGAATATATTAACATCTTTATTTGCTAGACAAAGAGCAGTGTCCAATATAAATTCCCCAGAATATTTCAGACCTGTGAATTTCTGACCAGTTCACAAAACCACCAACTGACACTTTCGCATAAAGAAAAATCAGATCTGAGATTCAGCTCTAAAGACGACAGAGCAGAAACCTCCAAAGCCATTATTGTTCTTATGGTAAAAGGGAATTAAGGTTGTAGATGGTTTTAAGTTTATTAAACAGCTAACTTTATAATGAGACTAGAGGCCCGATGCACAAAGATCCGTGCAAGAATAGGCCTTCCTTCCCCTGGCTGCAGGCACCAACTTCGCTCCTGCCCAGAGCTGCCTTTCTACCTTCCCACACAGCCCAGAGGCTCGGAGCGGCAGGGACAGTGCAGAACGCCTGTGTCCCGCTCCACCTCCAGCCGCTCGGCATGTGCACGCTGTCCATAGGCCTGACGTGCCCTCCATCTTTGTCAGGTTGATTTGCACACTCACTCCTGATTGGCTGGTGGGTGTTGCAAAGGGATGGTCAATTTACATATTTCTCTTTTATTAGTGTAGATTACGTGTAAATATTCAAGTGGCTCAATGTACTTTTAAGGTTACTTTAAATTGAATAAGGGAAGCAGAAGATATAAGAATGAATAGATATGGTAAGAGCTCAAACTTCCATTGGCTTTGCAGATGGATGAAGAGAGTATTACACCAAGGAATGTGGGTGCCTATGGAAAACACAAGGCCATAGATTCTCCTCTCTGGCCTCCAGAAAGAACACATCCATGCTGAGGAGTTGATATTAGCCTAGTAAGACCAATTTTGCACTTTTGACCTTCAAAAGGTACAAAATAGTAAATTTATTATTTGAATCCTTACTTTTATGATACTTTTTAAATCACTGATAGAAAACTAATTGTCATTCAAAACTAGAATTATCTTCTGTATTGCCTTTTCCCAGGTACTCAGGTGTGGATAAGTTTCTATCTTTTATTCTTTTTTTTTATTCACACTCCTTATTAACAATGTTATTCAAATTCCTTCTTAATCTACATAATTTTTGAGGTAAGTAATTTCAATTCAGGTCACAATTTTCTAGTTGATAACTTATTAATTTATCGATCTGAAAAATGCCTGAAGTTTTCCTTTCAAATCTGTCTTTAAAAAATTGCTAAGGTACTCTCTCTTTGTTTTTATTCTACTCCTACCTATTTCTAAAAAGTAAATTGATTTTTATTAGTTATATATATTGTTTTAAATACTCAGCCTAGCACTCAAAGTTTCTCAGATAGATAGCATTTCATATTTCATATTTCCTGTTGCAAATGCTCTGTATAATTCCCTCCTATTTGTTATAAATTTGACTTGTGAATATGATGGGACATCATTAGCATAACTGTAGCAACTTATAAGGCAGAGGGATTTTGCAGGACCAATTAACATTCCTAATCAGTTGACTTTGAGTGTATTCAAAATGGACATTATCCTGGGCGAATCCTTTAAAAATGTCATAGAGAATTGAAGTGATTCTTGAAGGCACAACCTGCCATGATATGTGGAAAGGGGTATGTTGCAGGAATGGTTGCAAGCATGTCAAACTCACAGCTGGCGGGCCGCATGCCAGGAGCTCAAAACAACCCCAGCTGGCAGATAGCAAGAAAGCACAACCCTCAGTCCTACTCCAAAAGTAATTTCATACTCTCAATAACCAGTGAATATCGAAAGGACTTTGAGCCTCAGATGACATCACAGCCCGGGCTTACACCTTGATGCAGCATGGTGACACCTTGAACAGTGGATCCAGTGAAAGTGTACTAGACCCCTGGTGCGTGGAAACTGTGAGATAATAAATATGTGCTGTTTTACGTTTCTAAATTGGTGGTAATTTTACATGCGGCAATAGAAAAGTATGCACTCATAGTATTTTCCTAACAAACGTCTACTTTATTTCCTTCTCACCTTTATGCAACCATCCATTGCACAAGCCAAAATGATGCAGTGAATGGAGATATGATAGAAGCCACTACCCCTGCATCTTTCAAGTCTTTGATGGCAGCACTCATCAGCAATCCCTCCAGGAATGTGATTTGCTTTGTGTTTCCTGTGTTTCTAGCGAAGGGCAGTTCTAGTGGCTTCCTCTTGGCCTTTTCCCCCATAAGAGCCCTCATTTCACAAGTCATGGACCAAATGCTGGGATTCTGCCAGTTTCTGAGTATGTATATGGCAACTGTGAATTTTGGAACTGGGTAAATAATCAACAAGTAGGCGTGGGGACCCACTGAACTTACTGTGAAATGAACCTGAGCTAAAAGTCTATTGCACACCTGATTTTCTTAATCTTTTCTCTGACTTTGAACCACAATAATATTTCAAATCTTCTGGAAAAAGTTTCAGTTCAGAGTATGTGTCCAGTAATCTCCCAAAAGATTAATTCCTTTCCCCTAAAGCACAGCACTCTGGTAAAAGGATGTAGGTCTTCAGGGGAAGGTTGAGAAAAACATTAATGGTATACATTTTTGCTGTGTACTGGGTCCCTTCCTCTAAGGGACCAGGCCCCCCTTTATTTAAGGGATCCCAGGTCTGTCTGCAGTCTAATTAAAGGTCTAGAAGCAAAATGGATTAGAAAAGGTGGGTGCTATTAAGAATCAAAAGTATCTTGAAAACTAACTAACTGGAAACCATTACAGATTCCTTGGAGTAGTGGTATTAACCTCTTTAGAGAAGAACTTGGCAGAATTTGTAGGTCCAGTGTCCCCAGCTATACCAGGGTCTGCTCCTATGAACCGAATCCGATTTTCCGGATAACGTCCCTTCCCAATCCAACAGGAGACAACCTGTAAGGCTGGGAATTCAATTTGTGTTATAATTCAACCACTCACAGGAGGAGAGTGGGTTTTATTTTAGAAATCTCATCTCTATGGCTACAGAAGATACAGGTTCCGTTCAGGGCAGATGTGGACACTTTCAGGTCATCCATGCAGGAAATTTGGAGCTCTAAGCTCATCCCTTTTAATTTTTTTTCAATTAAAATTTTTATTTTTGTACTTTGTCCAGCATAGTTAGCAGCAACCAGCTTATCTCATTGTGGTCATTAATTTGACAAAAATGTTCTAAGATACCAAATACATGCTCACTCAAAGCCTTGCCTCTTCTAAGTATTTGATTAGGAGTATCTAACAGTGAAAATTTGTGTACCTTTATTGCCACATCATGTCATGGATAATCAGTGTTCTCCTTATCATTAGCCATAATTAGTGTCTTTAATTACAGCCACATAATCGAGGCAATTCCATAAATCCCAGAACTAATTTATAAACCTCATCCTTAAACCTCTGTTCCTCTGGAACCACTCTCAGGACCAAAATCTGTAATAGTCAATGTTCTCCAGAGAAACAAAATATCTGTCTATCATCTATCTATCTATCTATCTATCTATCTATCTATCTATCTATCTATCTTTCTATCATCTATCTATCATCTATCTATCTATCTAATCTATGTAATCATTTATTTATAGAAATTGGCTCACATGTTTACAGGGGCTAGCAAGTCCAAAATGTGTATAGAAGGTTGGGAGGCTGAAAACTCAGGCAAGAATCGATGTTTTCATTTTTGAGTTCAAAATCCATAAGGCAGCCCAGCAGGCTAGACACTCAAGCAGAATTTTTGTTACAGTATTGATTCAATATTCCTTCTTGTCTGGGAAACCTTGGTTTTTCTCTTAAGGCTTTATCCGATTGAATAAGTACACTTATTTTGTTATTAAGGTAATCTCCTTTATTCAAGTCCATCTATGTTAGATTTTAGATGTTAATCACTTCTACAAAATATCTGTATATTAACATCCAGACCAGTGTTTGACTGGGCCTATACCTTCTGCATCATAGGCTAGCAAAGTGGACATATAAAACTTAACCATTGCATCCATCAAAGACATGGTTAACTTCAACTGGCTTTATTTTCCCTCTCAGTTCATAGCAGTATAAAAATCCAATGACTGTGAATAGACTTTGATGCCACTGACTTCATCCATGCTAAGGTGTTAGCAATTTAACCAACATTATTTCTGACCCAGAAGTGCAAATGTCAACATAATGAAAAAGACAAATAATGCCTTAGAATTTTAATAAAAATAGTTTTAACCTCATGGACCTTCTCAGTTGGCTGGATAAAGCCATAAAGGTACACAGAACTACTTTGAGAATCCTTGTTATAGCCAATTATTATCAGCTTATTTCTAGAAGTTTATCAGCTTCTTTGCAGAGAGATAAAAATCAAGAAAATCTGCATTCTTTCTTTCCTTGAAGAACTATATCACAATTACTTAACTCCTTTTTCCCATGGTTAGTAATTGTGAACAACATTGAAAAGACATCAGATCTAATGTTTAGTGTCTATAATTTTAAAATTAATATTATAGGTCTTAAATAGTTTTTAAAAATATGAATAGAATTCATTAACAATAAGTAAGTGAGCTCATGATCCATTAGTAGAAAACAATTCTTAAAATATCATAGGTTATAATTTAATTGGAAATGTCTCCTAGACTAATCCTTTTAATAAATGTAATTTCTTTTAAGATTCATTTTAGACTCAGGGTAAAAAGTCAATAGAATAATGAACTAATAATTGCACTTATACATTATTTTTTAAATGCTCTTTGTTTTTTTATTAAGTGACTTAGAAAAATTCTTTTTATAATGTAGAGAAAGAATTTTACTTATATAGGTAATAGTTTATAAGATATGTTTACTCCTTTTGTCTTCCAGGCACTCATTCAGCTGTTTCTTTTTCATTTAAGATTATTCATTAAATATTAACTAGGCTCCAATATATTTTTGATTTCAGATACTTTTTTTCTTTTATCCAAGGCTGAAATTAATAATGTGTGCCAATGCTATTTTATAATACTTTCAATAAAGTGAAATATTTCTTACAATATTTTATCACAATATTGAAAGTGTACAATTATTTATTAGTATTTTAATACATTATAAAGAATCATGTTGGTGGAATTATAATTTAAAATCTTATTATGTTTTGGGATATGATAACTCAAAATCTAATATAAATTTATTGTATTTCATTTAGTGGCTGCTCCAACTGAAAATTATAGTTCATAAAGCTATTCAGATATAAATAAAAATAAAAGTATTTGGTTTACTAATTAAATCATGGTGCTTTTTTCTTCTATCTAATACACCAATTAAACAGGATTTTCTTTTTAGAGTTGGTTACTTACTGGGAATCAAACCATGACCTCTTGGTTCATAGGTTGACACTCAACCACTGAATCATTTGTGTGTGTGTGTGTGTGTGTGTGTGTGTGTGTGTGTGTTTTAATATTTTATGAGATGCTGTTATGAGGGAGGCACAACACTTTTGGGAGAAAAAATCCACAATGAAAAATTATTTAAAACACCCATTTTCAATACTTTTTAAGTTACTATTAAATTTTTATTTTGTTTGTATAGATTTAAATATATTTATTTTTCAAAATTGTGTTATATAGTCATAATGTTTATTGTCTTTTATCTTAGGAATAGTCAATCTCCACTATATTTTCTTTTTTACATAATCACAGTTTACTTGATTTTAGTGAGTATAAAGTCCTATTCCACTATTCCACAGTGGATAAATCATGACTGGTCAGTAATAATTTGGCAATCTCATTTCATATTTTTCTATTGATCTTAATGATACTATCTTCTTCTGCTTGTTTCTTCTTATTCAAAAATAATAAACAAATACATAGATAAATATAGATAGACAGAGAGATAAAGCAAATAAACCATGGCTTCCTGAAGAAAACAGTTGTTGTTTCTACTCATTCTTTATGCCTGGATTCAGATGTGAATGACTAAAGGCATGGCGCATGTCTTGTAATTATGATGCCTCAGCAGGAGAAAGAGGACAGCAACCTCCACATTAATGACAGAGAAGTAGACAAATAGAGAGTGTTTGTGTCACAGATGACCTCAAGGAGCAGCTCAGGCATGGCAGGCACATGCATTTTTCCAGTGATCCCTATCTTATTTCTGTCACTGTAAGCCTGATTTTATTGTCTTGGCATCAAAAGCATCTTGAAGCACTTTAAAAGCATTTCTAACAATGGAGATTTGTTCCACTAAAGAACACTTTTTATCATAGAGAAAACTGCTACACTGGGTATGCTTGTCTTTTTATAAAGAACAACTGTAATGACTCATTTTTATCTTTGATAACTTTTTTTGATGTCATTTTATTTATTTATTTTTAAATTTTGTTTTATTGCTTAAAGTATTACAAAGAGTATTGTATATGTCTCCTTTTTTTTTCTTCCCTTGACCTTCCCCTGGCTTCCCCTACCCCCCAGTGTCTTGTGTCCATTGGTTATGCTTATATGCATGCATACAAGTCCTTCGGTTTGGTTGATCTCTTACCCCACCCTCAACCCTCCCCGGCCTTTTTAAAGTAGGATTGCCAGGAGATTATTGGTAAATCCTACAGTGGTTTAAAAAATATTTTGAAAATTCTCAATCTTAGAAAAATTATATTATATGATAATACAATTGGTCACTCAATTAAAAGGACATGAATAAATAGAAATGTGTCACGATCTCTTGAATAAAGTAAAAAATAAAACTTCTGCCATCCTGCTTTATGGAAAGCATTATTTTATTTTCCATTCAGGTGACTCATGTAATTCGTATAATATATAACTGTGACAGTCATCCTAATAAGGGTCCTTGTGCTAACATGTATACTAAATATGAATAAGGTTTTGTTTCTTTTGTATTTTAGTTTAAAAAGTAAAGTAAAATTAACTTTAGTTCAAAATTGGTGGATTGAACACGCATCTTTTTGAATTTCCTAAGTTTTTATGAATTTCCTAAAATACATTCTCAATTAATAGGAGTAGGACATTTTTCAAAGATATATCTCCAAGGAAAAACATAACAACCAAAAAAAGAATAGTAAAAATAGTTCAGAAAATGGAAGATGGAAGGCAGTAGAAGTTATTACTGATTTAGCAGTCTCACGGAAGTTAAATTCTAAACTCAAAATGGTGAAATCTGAGAAGGATTCCAATATTCACAACAGAACCTGTACAGGGCCTAAGAATTTATAGAATGTACTGGTAAGAAAATAAAAGTGAATGTAATTGCTTGGGAGGTGGGGCTAGGATTCAATGGAAATTTGTTTAATAAGGAGTTAAAACCCCAAGTACATTATTATTGTGTCCTTCCTGGACAATGACAAAAAATAGGAAAATCTATTATACTCTGAATAGTAAAACAATAAAAGTAAATATAGGTCTTTTGATTAGAAGAGTAGTATTTCAAAGAAGATTAAGAAACCACATATTATTTCTCTTAAGAATTTCATCATGAGAAAACTTGCAAAGGTGTTATTGTGTCTAGGTTCTATTAGTAGACACAGATAGAAAAAAAATATACACACACACACACACACACACACACGCACATACTAGTGGCGCAGTGCACAAAATTCGTGCACATTAAAAGGGAATTAATTAGAGGAAATATTTTAATATTGCTATTTGCCCTTTATAATAGAAATGTCAGAGATGAAAGAAAATTAGTAAAATGTATATGAAAATCTTCCCCCTGTCAGAGTCTGGGGCGCACCATGGAACCTAGAGTCAAGTCCCCACTCACCTGTGTGCACCTGGTAATCGCGTGAGACTCTACCCTGGCCACCCCCCCCCCCCTTGGGCGAGATCCAGATCTGGCCGGCCCCCCCCTTTTCAAGCCCCCCCAGCCGGGGGGCCCACCCTCAGGTCCTCCATCAAGTGCCGGGGGGGGGACCCACCCTGGGGTTGCCCTTCAAGCCCCCCCAAGGGGGGGGGGGGGGGCGGGGGGGGCTCAGCCTGATATCCACCGGTCTGGCGCTGGGGCGGGGGTCGTGGCCTGAGGTCCCCCGTCAAGACCCACTGGCAAGGGGTGCAGCCTCAGGTTCCCTGCCCTGGCCTGGTGCCATGCAGCCTCAGGTCCCTGCTGATCACTCGTTACAGCTCGTTACAGGAACCCCACCTCTGCTGTGGGCGCAATATGTGTGCCATGGTGTCATTTTCTTTTTTTTAATTTAAATTATTTATTGTTTAAAATATTACGTATGTCTCCTTTTCCCCCACTGACCTCTCCCCAGCCACTCCCACCCCCCTGTACAAGCCCTCACCCCCCTACTGTCTGTGTCCTGAGGTTTGACCATCTGTTCAATTCTTCTATGTCTCTGGATCTATTGTTGTTCATCAGTTTATGTGGTTCATTATATTCCATTTAGTGAGGTCATATGATATTTATCTTTCTCCACCTGGCTTATTTCACTTAGCATAATACTCTCCAGGTCGGATTATCCATGCCATTGCAAATGGTAAGAGTTCCTTCTTTTTTACAGCAGCATAGTATTCCATCGTGTAGATGTACCACTGTTTTCTAATCCATTCATCTACTGATGGGCACTTAGGCTGTTTCCAGATCTTAGCTATGGTGAATTGTGCTGCTATGAACATATGGGTGCATATATCCTTTCTGATTGGTGTTTCTGGCTTCTTGGGATATATTCCTAGAAGTGGGATCACTGGGTCAAATGGGAGTTCCATTTTTAGTTTTTTGAGGAAACTCCATACTGTCTTCCATAGTGGCTGCACCAGTCTGCATTCCCACCAGCAGTGCACGAGTGTTCCTTTTTCTCCACATCCTCTCCAGCACTTGTCGTTTGTTGATTTGTTGATGATAGCCAGTCTGACAGGTGTGAGATGGTACCTCACTGTCGTTTTGATTTGCATCTCTCAGATGATTAATGATTTTGACATGTTTTCATATGTCTCTTGGCCTTCTGTATGTCATTTTCTAAATTTATTTGAAGCTGTCTCTTGCTTATCTATTTTTTCTTTCTGTAGATATACATTGAGAGATAAAAGATATGATGTCCACCTAGTTACCAATGATTATTTCTGGATGATGGAATTTAGCAAATTTTTAAATTTTTATTTCTATTCTGAAGTTCTTAGATGTATCTCGGTTAGTTTTTAAAAATTGTTCACCTGAAATAAAAGTTGTGCTTCGTAATAAAATATTGTTAACTTCTGAACAGCCCATGATTGACTTTTTAATGAAAAAATAATATGACTTTCCCTGAGTAATTTATAAAGCCTTCTCAATTAAGAGATAATAGTTTTTTCTTTAATAAAGAAGGCTTCATATAGGTATCAAAGACACTTGTATACTAGTAAGTGATTCTTGATATATTACCAGTTATTGAATTAAGTTTAGGCTAAACTCACAAAAGTAATATTCATTTATATCTCATTACAAAGTATTAGTTATTGTTTCTAAGAACTTTGAAAAATTAAAATGTTATATTTAAAACTGACTTAACTTTTCTAGGATTTCAACTTACTAGGATTTGCTTTAACAGCTCATAATTATTTTTTTCAGATTTTCAGAACTCTGTGCTCTCTATTCCTTTAACTTCTTTGAATGAACAATTTAGTATTGAATACACATCCACTTAATTTTCACTTACAGGTGGTACCCTGTTATCCTTGGTTTCACTGTACACATTTTCAGTTACCTACAGTCAACAGAGGACTGAAAATATTAATTGAAAAATTCCAGAAATAACAATTTATAAGTTTAAATTTTGTGTTGTTTTGAGTAATATGATAAAATCTTGTGCCATCTTGTTTTGTCCTGCCCTGGATGAGAATCATCGCTTTGCCTAGCATATCCATTCTCAACCTGTGGGTCGCGACCCCTTTGGGGGTCGAACGACCTTTTCACAGGGGTCACCTAAGACCATCAGAAAACACATATATAATTACATATTGTTTTTGTGATTAATCACTATGCTTTAATTATGTTCAATTTGTAACAATGAAATTAGGGGTCACCACAACATGAGGAACTGTATTAAAGGGTCACGGCATTAGGAAGGTTGAGAACCACTGGCCTAGCATATCCATGCTGTACAGTACAATGATATATTTTGAGAGAGACCACATTTACATACTATCCATTACAGTATATTGTTTTAGGGTTTTTTTTAAATCCTCACCTGAGGATATATTTCCATTGATTTTTAGAGAGAGTAGGAGAGGGAAAGACAGACAGAAATACTGAGGAACATGCCCTTGACTGGGATGCTTCTGTCCACAGGCCAATGCTCTATCCACTGAGCCAAACCAGCTAAGACCATTACGGTATATTCTTATATTTATTCTATTTTATCATTAGTTATTATTAATCTTTTACTATGTCTAATTTATAAATTAAACTTTAACAAGGGTTTATATGTGTAGGAAAAAACATAGTATAGACAGGGTTCAGTACTATCCATGTTTGCAGGCATCCACTGAAGGTCTTGGAACATATCCCCCGTGGATAAAAGGGGACCACTGTATCTCCAGACAAATTGATTTTAAATAATTTTTACCTCTTTTGGGTGGTCTGTTTGCTTAGGCTGTTTTTACTAACAACAAAATTTTTAGTTATTGCATTTATCTTTTTTCTAATCTTAAAATATAGTCTTTCTTTCTAAGCTAATGTCTCATCAATTCAAAAGAAATGTTATTCCATTTCTCTAAATTAATTATTCTTATTCTTCAAAAGACATAAAGCTTGCAGTATCAGATCTAAAAGCTATATTTAGAAAAATATAGTGATCCTAACTTTTGCAATTTTATATTGTCAATATTTATTTATTTTTACTTTAATGACTTTACATTTTGTAGTGAAAGAAATAAAATAATGATTGTTGGTAAAAGTAAACCAGTACTATTTGCATAAATCTTACTGATATGTTCAATACCTATTTTACTTTTCTTTTTCTTTCCAGTAGGGCTTTTCTTCATCTCTTCTGTTCAGAAAATAGATTGCTTTAAATCTGAATATTGCTATTTCCTCCTGGTACCAATAAATATATTTACATAAGCCGAGATTTATTTAAATTTCACAACAGATTTTAAGATGCCATATAACCCTGGAAGAATCTGGGGGGAAAAGACTATCCGTCCCATGATTTCAGGTCCACCGTAATAGTCTGATCTTTCAGCAAAATCCAATTCTGTGGTCATTATCACAGTTGTGATGAAAATGTCCACTCAATTTATTAGCTTACTTTTTATAAATGTCCTTGTACTATCATAATGCTTTTTAAAGAAATTATTTCAAAATAACTATGTGCTATAATTTTCTTCTTGTATACTGTTTAATAATATAAGTATTATTTTGTTTTCATATTGCTTTGGACAAATATAAAATACATTTTATTTGTACTATGATTAGTAAACAGTCTTGAAAATATTAATTTTCAATTAAGCTTAAACTGCAAATTATCTCATTAGAAGTGGTTATAGTATTTAATGTTTTATTTTATACAATGGATATTTTTTAAAATACTAACTCGTTTTCCCACTAGCTTACCTAAGAACTATATTTTCTGGTATGAATGTCTTACTTGCTCTCACTTTTCTAGAGATTGAATAGTTGATTATCCACATTAATTAAGTAAATTTACAAGACCAGTTTTGAGCAATAATAGAATTTAAATAGAATATAATATCAGAGAACTAAAGAGTTAAGGTATTAAATCTTTGAGATAATAAAGATGGATGTGACTCAGTAATGTGTCCAACTGGTAGACTAAATATAGACAGCTACAGAAAAGTTTTCCTGGGCTTTCCATCAGCATTTTGATAAGAGTAGTAGCAATTATTTTTCTGGAATAGTAATTTATAAAATTTAAAAAATGTAAAATAAAAAAAAATGTGTTTTAACAAAAACCTATAACTAGAATCCTGACTTTACTAAAAGTTTTCTTACCTATAGAATAGTAATGATTCATTTACCACATATCATTGTAGCAGTTTTTTAAAGATATCATGCACCCTATCAGGTACTTAGTCCTTAATGAATATAGATTAGTTTTTCCTTGTATCCTTTATAATAGAATCTTTGTACTTAAAACGAACCTATACTCAATGTCTTCATACTGTTTTCCTATCAATGCACTGTCATCATCAATAAATTCCTGTTATTTTTTTAATAATTCAATGTGCAAAGAATGGTTATTACAAAACTTTTTTATATTAAATGTGGCATATTGGTTGTGTAAAAGTTTGAATTAATTTATTCACGCATTCATCCATCTATTTGTGCAAGAAATATTAATTTCCATTATCATAACCATTATCAGTCACCGCCCTACATATAGGAAGTTAAAACACAGGAGCTGAAATTATCTCTGTCCTCATGAAAATTACAAACCTTTTTTATTTTAACCTGTATTAAAGGCTTAAGATAAATTCAAAGATTTCTGAAATTTTGGACATAGAATAACAGTCACGGAGGACTGCAGAAATGGGAGGTTGTCTCAGGGCCTCTAAACTCACATTACATGGGAAATTTAATACTTGAAACTTGTCTACAGCTTTACTCACAATGTAATATGGTTGCAAGTCTTGTCAGTGCCCTATTTCTGTTGACAATACTTGTAATAATCAGAATTTTCTGTTTTCTTATATACACTCAACTACTTGTTATTGAGTGGATGTAAGGAGCAGAGTTATAGGTACTGAGGATATAAAACTGAAGATGACAAAATTTTTGTCTATAAGAAATGTATAGTCTAGTATAAGATGGAGACATTAAACAAACAAAATTTTAAAATCTAGTATGATGAATGTTATTGTTTATAAATGTTATGGCCAATTTGTGAAAGTAGATATAAAAATTATAAAGATTATTTAGTAAATTCTATTAAAACTAAGTTGTATCCTCAAAAGTATGTTCCTTGAAGAGTTTTTATATCAAAATAACTTCCTATATTATAGTTGTCATGTACTTTTTAGCATAATTACAAATAGGACTTCATTTCTGTTTTATCTAATGCTTCAGAGAAGGTGGAGTAAATCTATAAATAAAAACTAAATATTTTATTTTTCATAAACATGGAAAAAATTAATTGGCTCTTGAGTCATAAATAATATTTCCTGTCAGGCTTATCTTTTGTTTATATGCTAAAATGACAGAACGATCTGTTAGCTTTCTTCAAAATGTTTACTCTTTGGTGTCATTTTAGTAATGCTTTGCCGTCACTTATGCAGAAAGAGATAAAGGAGCGATGAACACGGATAGCCATGTAACTTCAGGTGCCTGACTCTATGCCCCATATCTTGAAAGACACACTTAAATGTTTTTATATGTTTATAGTAATAAAGACAATACTTAGAATAATGCCGTGAAATATAAAATCATTATCCCATATTTATTTTATCTATCAGTTGTAAGATATTGATTACAACACTAAGATGATCTTAAATGCTTGCATACTGATGGAAACAAAAGAGAAAAATGTTTGAAAAGATAATATATCTAGCACAGTGAAATTTATATATTAAAGCACTTTAATTGGAATTTAAAAATTTGGATTATGTTACTATTTTTCTTAGTTTTTCTTAATGTGATGTATATGTGTAGGTATATATATCTATAAATATATCCATATTTCTACATGTGTATATATTTTTGTTAAATTTATAGATACCTTCTTCTATCAAAGTCCTTCATAACTTTGTCTCAACTTACTATTCTGACCTGATTTTCCATATGTCCTACCTGGTTGCCAGACTGAGTGGCTGCTGTTTAGGTGAACCGGCTCTGCTCTGTGCCTACTACTAAACATTCTACAAGTGTTATCTAAGGCCCGTGGTAATTCAAGGGGCAGACAATAACATACTAACTTCTAGGTGAAAGGAGGGTGGAAGAACTTGAGGGGATTTAAAAATCACCACAGTTCTGGCTGGTGTGGCTCAGCTGGTTGGGCATTATCCATGCACTGAATGGTTGCTGGTTCAATGCCTGGTCAGGGCACATACCCAGGTTCTGGGCTCAAGGCAACCAATTGGTGTTTTTCTCTTGAATCAATGTTTCTCTCCATTCTTCTCTCTCTAAAAAGTTAATACAATATTTAAAATTTTAAAAAATCTCCACAGACTCGTCTATAATATTCTAACAAACTAATTGTATTTTCTGAGATTTTTGTTTTAAGTGTTGTGGTTGTTTATTGTGATCTCTCCCCCTACAGTAAAACACTTTGAAAGCATAGCAATTTTACTGCCTTCTTGATCTTTGAGTGGCCATCGCCATAGTATATGTACCATTTCTGGTTCATGAAATCTATAATCTAGTGCTGGTGACTCATATTCAAATAAATCAAGAAAATATTTGAATTATGGAATAGAGAATAAACACAGGGTCTTTTAACAATTTCGTTAGGATAATTTGTATTTATTTTTTTAAAAAATATATATTTCATAACATCTCTAGTAATGAATATTTTGTGCAACATAACTAAAGGTACTGAAATTGCATATACTTATATTTAACATTCATTACAAGCAAGAAAAGAAAAAATCATTTTAAATTCTGACATTATTTTAACTAATTACATTAATTTAGGTCTAGAAAATTATTTCCATAAGATCATTTCTAAATAAAATGAATAAAAAATTTGAAAATTATATGGGTTTTAAAATCATGTTCTAAAACTCAACACATGCCATGAAATCACAGTTAATTTATATTTCTTGAGCACAGAAAATAATCATATATCAACTCAACACATTTATTTATCTAGTTTTGCCTTGAAGTCATGGCTTTTTTATAATTATACTAGAGGCCCGGTGCACAAAAATTTGTGCACTCGGGGGGGAGCGGGGGTCCCTCAGCCCGGCCTGTGCCCTCTTGCAGTCTGGGACCCCTCGGGAGATAACGACCTGCTGGCTTAGGCCTGATCCCGGGTGGCATAGGGCAGGCCCAATCCCTAGGTGCAGCCCCTGGTCGGGCTCAGAGCAGGGCTGATTGGGGAGTTGGGGCGCCGCCCCCTGTCATGCACAGAGCAGGGCGGATCGGGAGGTTGCTATGACACCCTCAGTCACGCTCAGGGTAGGGCT
>NW_005871257.1:531772-536479 GCF_000147115.1 Myotis lucifugus
GCAGATTGGGAGGTTGTGCCCCCACCCCCTGTCACACACAGAGCCGCAGGGCGATCAGGGGGTTTGGGCACTGCCCCCTGTCATGCTGATCCCGGTGCCAGGAGGCCTCGAGGCTCCACTGATCCCGGTACTGGGAGGCATATTACCCTTTTACTATTTAGGATAGAGGCCTAGTGCATGGGTGGGAGCCGGCTGGTTTGCCCTGAAGGATGTCCTGGATCAGGGTGGGGGTCCCGCTTGGGTGCCTGGCCAGCCTGGGTGAGGGGCTGATGGCTGTTTGCAGCTGGTCACACCCCCCTTCAGGGTGGGGGTCCCCACTGGGCTGCTTGGCCAGTCTGGGTGAGGGGCTGAGGGCTGTTTTCAGGCTGGTGGGTGACTGAAGCTCCCAACCTCACCTTTTTTTTCTTTTTTTTTTTATTCTGGGCCAGCTTTAGCCCTGAGGCTTGGCTCCAGCTCTGAGGCCTTGCCTGCTGAAAGCAGGTATCTGGTTTGTTTGGGTTCTATAATTGAAACACTGTTTCAACTCCAGCTCTGAGATCCCGGCTGGCTGAAAGCAGGTTTCTGGGTTTTTGTTTAGCTTCTATATTTGTAACAATGTTTCAAACTGCAAGCTCAGAGGCCGGCAGCAGCAGGCGGGGAACGTTGGCTTCCTCCGTCACTGAAGCAAGCAAGCCTCCTGTTCGCTTCAAGCTGCCTGGCTGCTGGCCGCCATCTTGGCTGGCAGTTAATTTGCATATCGCCCTGATTAGCCAATGGGAAGGGTAGCGGAGGTACGGCTAATTACCATGTTTCTCTTTTATTACATAGGATTCTACTATGACAAAGTAGATTATTATTCTTATCATATTCATTGAATGAATCATGACTATACTAGGAACTTCTTTTTTTGGCTAGCACATTCTTAAATTTTTGGAAAATAGTTGGGTTTTTTTTGTCACTATATTTAAGTTAAACCTGGGCCAATATCACTGACACAAATAAGTGATGAATTTCTCATATGCAATGCATACACATCAACATGCAGTGATCTAAAATAATCTACTTTATTTTTGTCAGTATAGAAATAAGCCTTAGTGTTAATATTGTTTTTTTTAAACAAAATTTAAAATTTGTTTTAATGGTCTACTGGCCAGTTTCATCTTGAAATATAAGTCAGTGTCTAATAACCATCAGACTATGTTTTTACTTAATAGATCAAAAGCAATTTATGACTAAAACTAAATCACGAATGATTTAGGCATTAAAACAATTTAGTCTAGATCTTGATATGTGCCAGCAGCGTCCGCGGAGCGTTATGGGGCACCGGCAGCATCCGTGGAGCATGCAAGGCATAGTGGGGCGGCAGAGATGGCCCTGATGGCAGGCTAGGCCTAGGGGACCCTACACACACACACAATTTAATAGTGCTCTGTGCCTCTAGTACAAAAATAAGCAAGCAAATAAAAAACACCATTAGTTTTTTTTGTTTGTTTGTTTTAAAATGTATCTTATTGATTTTTTTTTTTTATAGAGAGGAAAGGAGAGGGATAGAGAGTTAGAAACATTGATCAGCTGCCTCCTGCACACCTCCTACTGGGCATGTGCCGGCAACCAAGGTACATACCCTTGACCGGAATCGAACCTGGGACCCTTCAGTCCACAGGCTGACACTCTATCCACTGAGCCAAACCGATTAGGGCAACACCATTAGTTTTTGTTACGGACAGAATCTATTGACTAAAACAATAACTTATATTATTTGAAAATTAATAGTATAAAAATTAATATGATTATTAAATTATTAACTAACATTAAAATTATGTGATTCCACAAAAAGCAATAAGTGACAATATCAAATGCATTTCATTATTTAAACTGTACTGTGTAAAGAGCTTGAAATGTAATAACATTATATGTACCATTATGTAGATAAATATTAAATGAACTGAGTTTGACCTACTTGCAAATAATCTATATGAATATTACACTACTGTTATCCTAGAAGAGTATTGCTTTGGAGGAAAATTTTTTATTTTGTCTTTTTTGGTTTTCAAAATATAACATTAGCTTAATAGTCAACTCTATGCTATCATAACTGTTGGAATATTGCGGTCTTTTAGCAGCAATTAGGAGTCAGATGCAGGGTATAAGCTAAAAACATGGTATGGCAAACATCTAAAAGTAAGTAAATTTTTGAAAAAAGTTGCACAAGGAATAACACAGAACATACATTAAAAGTCACCAACATCCAGATAGATCCAAAGAGATAGGAGGCATAAATCTTGGGAGCCCTTGTTAAAGGAAATTCAAATTTCCATTTCTTTCTTGCTAACCAAAGCTAGCTTGCAATAAATCACCCAAATGTCAGATCCAGAACCAAAACACCCGAAAATTCTCAACTAGTTTTTAAAGACACACTTGATTGTGTATGTGTGTGTGTGTTTCTTATGTACTCTAAAATCATTTTAAATTGCCCCCTATAAAAATTTCATTGCAGTAAATGCATTTATTGTGTTGATTAATAATAAGTTGTCTACTCAAGGGATCTTTATTTCTTTTAGATCTCAAACATATACAAGATCCAAATATGTGAGTTGATTAGATTAGCAAACATCTCAGAGATGCAGAAATGAAGTTATTTTTAATCATTTAATGTTATATACATGGTACTTATCAATTAGCATTCTTTGTGTCCTCAATCTTTCAACTCCTATCAGGTTTAATGATATATTGTTTGACTAGTTGTTTTTAATAGAGGTGAAATAAATTGAAATTAGAGGGGATTATATTCATAATGATGATTTATATTTTTTAACATAACACAGGACAGTTAAATCATACAATAGGGTTCATTAGCTTAGCTAGAGCTAGCATTCAAAATTATCCGGCTTCTGTTGATTGCTATTTCCTCTTTGCCCTTACAGTATACATTTGTATCAATTGAAATGCACAGCAGTTAAACAGCCTCCACAAAAAATAATTTAAATCAATCTTATAAATGGTGTTCAGGCATATAGAGGCATATGTAAGGTCAGTTTGGATTAAAGGATCAGATAATAGGGCAAAATTATGAAGACAGAGTAAGAACCCTTGAAATACTACATTTTCTCAAAGAAAAACAAAACAAAGCTCTTATCTTTATCCTCAAAAGTAGGACTAGGGGTCAGGAGATAGCAAGTCTCATAGCAGACTTAATTTTAGCAAAAGCAATGGCAAAGAGTGTGGTTGAATATTGTGTCAACAGAATAATGGCAGTTGCTTCAAATGGCACCTTAGTTTGCCAGTTTATTTAGAAATGAAAATGGTGTCGGGGAACCACTTAAGTTTATTTAATTGTGCATGTAAGACTATCTCTTAGACACAAAATTAACTGAACAAAAGCCCTTATGTTTTTTAGTCATATAAGGAGGCAACAAGGCAAACACTATCTTGTATATAATATGACCGTGTTGACATTTGCAATTTTGCGGATGTTTGGAGGCATTTGGAACAATTATATAGAGCAAAGTTTATGTAATTCAGTTTGATTAGGACAAAATGGTAATAACTGCAATCACAAGATAGGACAGAATTGTTATAGAAAACCTGGTATCTTTCATGATCTTAGCTGGAAAATTATTTCAGCAAAACAGTAAACTTCTTAAAAAACTCTTTTCAAAACCTCATATATTTAGAATCAAATATTTCTTTCTAGTCTATGTCTTATGATGAAAAAATCTGGAACTACCTAAGCAATTCTTAGCAATTATCTATAATAATAAAAGCATAATATGCTAATTAGACCAGACATCCAAACAACCTTCCGGATGTCCTTCTGGACAACCTTGCGGACAAGACCAGACCTGCAGTGGCCGAGGCAAGCCGCTGTGACTGCTGGGGCCGAAGCAAGCTGCCACGGCTGTAGAGGCTGAGCCCCTTGCACAAATTTCGTGCATTGGGCCTCTAGTTATTACAATAAAAATGTAGTGATGCCCAACATTTCAGATTTAAACATAGACTGCTCTCAACAGCCTCCTTTATCTTTGTTTTAAATATGTGGGTTTATCTATCTGTGCTGAAATGAAACAACACATAAATATTATTTCACATTGGTACTTCATTTTGTTAAGTCGCAAAAACAATTAGCATGTGTGTTGAGTATAAATCTTACTTCAAAACTTATTTTTAATCCTCATTCTGCTGCCACTATGGAAATACAATTTTATTTTGGAGTCATTCTTTTCTCTTAGCCTTAGTTCTGGGTGAATAGACCTTGTATTGAGATCTGTAAGGGGAGAGTCAAATATTTGTAGTAAATCTGTCTCTTTAAGTGAAATATCCACACTCTAACATTTCCACCAAGATATTCATAATTACATCAAGTGACTGGTCATTGGTTCACACAAAATGTTGTAGAGATGCTCTTCCTTCCAATCTTTGGCTTTTCTAGGTACCTTGACCACTGTCTTGCCCCTAGTGTCTGTATTTGAATCATTTTAACTCCCATTCTATGCTAACCAATAAAAAACATTGTTTAAAGCTCAGCCTGCCCACACACATCATGCAGACAATTCTCTGTTAGAGTGCTGCCACGCCTTACCTCCAGGATCGATGGGGTCATGGAAAATATCTTCTTCCCTTAAGTCCCTCAATGCTATAAGAAGTGGTTTCAGACTCGCTTTCCCTGGAATCTCACACCTTTCGGTTTCCGGTGAGTCGCCGGGAACAACCGGAAAAAAAAAGCCCAGG
>NW_005871257.1:536579-616191 GCF_000147115.1 Myotis lucifugus
AACCATAGGCATTAACTGTTGAGATTATCAGCTTGGATTATTTACTTTCTTATTTCTAACTGGTGATAACTGAAAATATGTCAAGGAGGAGGAAAAACATATATTGCTTAAGGAGTGAGAGAATTCAGTCCCGTCCCTCCATCCCTGTATTATGCTCACTATGTACAAGGATACTTGTGAAGGTAGACAATTTGAAGTTATTGTGGTTATTGCCCTATCGTGATTATGCTCACAGTGTAAAGGAAGATTAGAAAGATCTAAATTGATAATTGTGTAATATGAAATTTGTAGACATGAATAAAATTCTGAGAAATATGAGGAGAAAGCAGCTACTAGTATCTCACTGGGATAGATCTTGAAGTATTCACACAGGAGTCTCTACTTGAGTTTATACTTTGTGAAAAGGCAACATGAGATAGTCAAAGAGGAAAGAATAAAAACAGATATTCCTGGCAAAGGAGAAAACATGGCATGTGGAATTTCTGATTCTAACTAGAATGGAGTAATGACTACTAAATCAATCCTATCACTGCAGACAACTATATAACTGGATGAATTACATGAAACAATTGTTTGCAGACATTTTATAATACTCAGAACAAAATTGTTTTCCATGGGAGAAGGGAAACAAACAAGATGAACCCCAATAAATGTACTGCAAAGGAGGGAATTATTATTGATATAATAATTTAAACTTATTCCAACAATTTTTATGAAAAATCATCATAATGTCTTTATTCTCCTTTCATTTTTACTGAGGGACCAATGAGTTAACTAAATGAATGCATAACTACATATACTATTTATTTCATATTTATTACATGACAAGATTTATACACTTGTGGTCAACAAGGATTAGAACCCTACTATCTATGTGGATGTAAAAAAGTAGCTGGATTTAGAGTGTTAACTCAAGTGGAGCTTAGATGATGGGACACATTAGAAGAGATGGATAAAATGTGAAGCTTATCATAACCTCAGGGACATTGAAATCTTCTTTCAAGATGGTGAGAATGTGTGCATTCGCAAGCCTTTTAGAATGAAACTGTACATTTTTATAACATTGGAAAGGTTAATTTATATATTCTTTAAAATCTTGAGTAAATATTTAAGATTATTCTTGTGGTCCATAAAGCAACAGCTAAAGAGTTGCAGGGATATTCAGTAGAATACCTAAGTCAAAATGCCTCTTAAGCAGAGGCAGCAAAGGCTGGTAACTGAGATAAGTAATATTTGGGACAGAAGTTTCAGGTAAAGTAGTTCATAAGTTATGGTTTTATATTGACCCTGCCCTCTTAGAACATCTGTTCTTTTCAGACAAAAAAAATAAATGCAAGGAAGAACATTTACAGCACAGCATGTGAGAAAAGATGTCATATTTTAGCTTTATCTGCCCATTGGTAGACTTGAGTAATTATTATATTACAAGGAAAAATGAATCCAGGGAGTCTGATATTAAATCCCTAACAGGATTCCAAAATGTCAGTTGGATTTTAAGCTTAGCAGTGTTCTTGTGTAAGCTCCATAAAGGGATTGCTGAACCTGTGTATTGATTAGCCACCTGTGGGAGACTGCACTCGGCAGGAAAGATAAACATCTACTTGGGGTGCTATTCCTTGATGGAAGGCACTTATTTAAGTGAGGAAAGCTAAAGCTGTTTTTCTGAATTTTGACATTGACATTTTTTCTAAATTATTTTCTTTTTATTCTGTATGGTTAACCAAAGGAAAACAAAATCTGGTTCATAGTTTCCCTCACTTTTACAACTGCTGCTATCATTACATGTGAATATAATATCCATGAAGATATCTTAATCTCACAAATAATTGACCTCATCCACTCTGATTACCTTCAGTTCAACTTTATGCGAGCTGCAAATCTCCAGGGCTACAGTGCTACATGTAATATACCCAGACAGAATTCCAATCTGTGACCATCACCTCACACTCTTCCAGGTTGCAGTCTGATACTTTTAACTCTCTCTACATATTTCTTTGATTTTTTCATTCATTCATTCATTCATTCATTCATTCATTCATTCTATCTACCGGGCCAATAGTATGATAATAATTCCCTAAGCTCTCTAAGTACTTGACCAAAATCTATATCTTAATGAGCTTTATGTAATGTGTGTATTTTTCAAGTAACTAGATGTTATGAGTATTGAGGAAAATATGTTTTTTCTGTGTGCTGTGAAAACAGAAAGAAATAACTAGCAAACTCAACCTAAGGGGGTCATTAAGGATCATTTTAAGGGAATATTATTTTTCATCTGAGTCTGAGGTTGGTGGGAGAAGCAGAAGGATCTATGCTGAATAACAGCCCAGAGGCTGAGATGTCCTGAGTTCAGCATAGATATTCTTACTTCTCTCACCTACCTAAGACTCAACTCAGAGACACCTTCTCTTAAAACATGCCTGTGTTCAGATCGTAAAGGGCCCTGTGCTATGTGCTCTTCCAGCTCCCTACTAAAGAGTAGGATTCACGTGCTACATTGCAACCATTAGAATTTTACTTTAGTTATCATTTATCAGAAGTGGAGTCAAATTTATAAAGAAGATATAAATCTATCTCTCACTGTCCTTCATCTCACCTATTCCGACCTTCAAATTCTATTTCATCAGTGTGAACCACAATACCTGGCTGAATGATGGAATAAAGTTTGAAGTTAGACAACATAATTACTCCGTTGTTAAAACCCATTAATCAAAGTGAGCTTCCATCCACCCTCTTGATTATTAAACAATAGAAATATTGAAAGATTGACCTCTCATTCAAATGGAAAGAAAAATGACAACTTTTCCCAAGAAATCATATGCTGGCATTTATTTTCAGTTAAGGTCATGCAACAAATAAATATTCCCAAAAAATATTGATATCATAATTTTTTTAAAACTATTAGTGCCATTTATCTGAGATCATATGTGGGTTTATAAAAGCATATTAATTTATATGTTTAAAATTTTGTTTAGTAGTTTTAGTGAGAGAGAGAGGGAAGGAGAGAGAGAAATACATTGATTTGTTGTTCCAGTTATTTATGCATTCATAAGTTGGCTTTTGTATGTGGCCTGACTTGGGATTGAACCCCCAACCTTGGCATATCAGAACAGTTTTCCAACCAACTGAGCTACCCAGCCAGGGCTATTAATTTACCTTTTGATCTCTCTCTCACTCTTTCTTTTCTCTTATTATCTTGGTATCTACCTTGTTTACTGATAAAAATCACCTCACTATTCCCTGATGAATGCTTTTTCTTCATCAGTTCCTCTTTTGTTTTGTCACCTTGGATGAAATTTCATGAATTTGCAGATTGTGTGCTGAAGTCCTGTTGACATTTTTGTTTTATATTTTCCAGTAAAAGTTCTCTAGAGTCACAATCTTACAGGCTCAACAGTTAAAGAATGATAAATATATTTTTAACTTCTTTTATCTACTTATTATCTACTTCCTGTCTCTCTGAGCTATAAACAAAATTTACTTCATATGTCTTCACATGTGTCTTGTTCTCTTGCCACTGTCCCCAATTCCTAATCCCAATCCACTTTTCTTCATTTAAGTCATCCTTCAGCCTATGAGACAAGGTGTTCTAGGAATATTCCCTGAAACCAGTTTTGTGTATTTAAACTATAATGAATTGTCTTTAAACTTTCTCTAAATGGCACTAATAGTTTTAAACAAAATTTTCTATATTTACAAGCATATTTAGTCTTTAAATTATATGGAAATTTAAACTTGTTCACTTACATATTCAACCTATAACTGTTGAGTTTGATTACAGTACTGTCCAGAATCCTTCAGTGGTACAGCATATGGAATATATTATGATAGCAAGACAATTCTACAATGGAGATTTGTACATTTTGAACAGGAAAATTGTCACAGATAAACTCTTAGAATAATGTGTTATAAAGTTTTATTTTCACAATGTTGTTCTTTATGTAGCTTTAAATAATAAAAATCATATATATATATATATATGACTAATATGCTGTGTCCAACCATCTGACCAGGTACTATGACTTGAACTGACCACCAGGGGGCAGACATTCAATGCAGGAGCTGCCATGACGCACACTGGCCGTTTACAGAGAAACCTGGTGCCCACAAAGCAACACTCGGCTTCCCCCAAGTGGGACACAGGCCCCGCCACCACCTCGGAGCAACAGCCCACCAAATCGAAGCTGACACGGCTGAGACCCCATGGCACAAAATGCGGCCCACAGCCTAGCCCAGCCCAGAAACAGTGGCTGTGACCGCCAGGTAATGACTTCACAAAGCAACGCCCGGCTTCCTCTCCCTAGCAACTACTAGCCTCCTTGCAGCCCAGGAACATGACTTGCTTTATAGCCAGGTGCAAAAATTTCACACTTTAACCAAATGTCTGTGAAACGTTTTCCCATGTCTCATCTCATTTGATCCTCACAGAAGTCCTGGAGTTGGTAGATAGGAGACTTGGTGGAATCCTATTTTCTTTTCATTAGCCGGAAAATGGAGATTAGAAAGCTTAGAAACTTGACCCTACTGAAAAGAAGTCAAAAATGGTGGACCTTGAAAATGACTTCAGGTTTTCTCACTGTGCAGAATATAGTCAAACACCGCTGCAGTTAAATATTTTACCCTTTGTTCTCCCTGTGTGATCTATAATAATAACAATCTGCTTCATGTTGATATTTATTGCTGCATTGCTGACAATTACCTGAAAGAGAAGTTGAGGTGCTTCACTGGGATGGAAAAAGTTTAGCTAAATCAGAAAACAGGTCTAATTAAACAAGTTTATTCTATATCTATAAAAGGCTAAGTTGACTCATGCATGTGCAATACATATAAAGCTCTCACTGGCGCAAATCACATGCGTGTGTTTTGATCTGTCATTGTTGATCGAATTTGGTTGACACTTCTAATATAGAGAAAGAGCAAATAGCAATATTAAAATAGTTCTTCTAATTAATTTCCTTTCAATGTGCATGAATTTATGCACTGGGCCACTAGTTGTTTTATAAAAATAGCAGTGACATTTTAATGCATAGACTGAGAAGTGGGAATCTTTTCCTTTTATTGTGTTAACATGGACTTCTTTTTTGGGAGGGTTAGTGGTAAACTGCCTTATGTGTTCCCCTTGGAATCAGTCATTGGAGTGACTAGCGTGCTCAGAAAGACATTATCCTCCTGACTACAGGGATTAGTCCAGGTGTGGGCTTGTGACCTAAATGATGACATAAAAATTTCCCTTTCTAGGTAATTACAAGATGCTGGAGAAAATGAGAATCTATATATTACTGAGGTTATAGACCTTAAAGGTCATAAAAGTCTGAAGCTCTCTGGAAACATCTTGGCTACTCAGCAAGGCTATCCATCAGAAGAACAAACAGAAGGAAACAAATGGGAGATGGTAAGAGTTGCCTGAAGTCACCTCTACTCCATTTACTCAATCACAATACCATAAAAAAAAATTCAGCAATTTTTTCTTTTAAGCTGGTTGGGAATAGGCTCCTGACATTTCTACCAAGTGTTTTGATTAGTACATAATAATATGCTCAAAAGGTTCTTGAGCTTTAGGAAATCTATACTTATAATAGGGTAATATGCAAATTGGTTGGGCACCGTCACGTAACGACCAAACAGCAGGAGGGCAGGGCAGCGAGCTACAAGAGAGTGGGGCAGTGAGCTACACGTGGCAGAGAGTTACAGGAGGGTGGGGCAGCAGGTGGAGAGCTACATGAAGGCAGGGCAGCAAGCTACATGCAGCAGAGAGCTACAAGCGGCAGTGGGTGGGGTAGTCAGCTGAGGAAGAGTCAGCAAGCTACTCGAGCATGGATTCATGCACAGGGCCACTAGTATGGAATAAGAAATTTGTTTAGAAAGAGAAGGGAATAATTGGACTAATGAAATCTTTTTTTTTTTGCTTCAACATTTTTTCATTTAAAAACTATATTTTATTTAGAATATGAAGAGGAAACTTTTGAGGAAGTTGACATGGCCATGTGCATATATTAAACCTGTTGTTTTTTTCTTGTGCCAACTCTTATCCACACTTACAGAAAAGGATTTGTACATCACATCGACATTCACCAAAAAGACCACAGGGAAGTTAGAAATGCATCTCATGCTTGCAGTGAGGAAGTTGACAGACATATGCATGGGTGTGCCACTCATGGTATAATGGAAAGATTATGGATTTTGGAATCATAGTAATCATAGAGTGATATGTAGCCACTATGTTATGTGTGTTATCATAACAACATTGCCTGACAGTGATTTTTACCCCTATTTCTAATATGAGAAAACCCAGACTCAAATAGTAAAATAGTTAACCTAACATATCAAAACTAGAAAATTTGGAAATAGATATTTAATTTCAGATTTTTCAGGTAAAATACTTAAATTTTTTTTTTTATGGTTTACTTGTTTATTGACCAATGTACCAAAGGGGAGGGGGGAATGTGTCATTCTGATATTGAGGGAGAAACAGGAAAGGCAATCAAATAAAATGTGTCAGTGAAAGGTCTTGAGTTGAGATGATACAGCAGTTGCCCAAAAAGAGGCATTTTTTGAAACCAAAATCAGTAATAATGAGAGCATCTGAAGAAAAGTATATCTGCTTCACAACTGTATGTAAGTTTTATTCCTTTCTGTGTACTGGATGGCACCATAAAGAAACATTATCAGGACAATTTCAAAAGAAAATGACATTTTATTTTAATAGCTACTGTTAAAATGATGTCTTTGTTTTTATCATCTTATATTCAACCTCAACATTTGTTTTATTTATAAACCTACATATAAATGCAAAAAAGAGTATCTTTCTAAATTAAAAGAATTTAATAGTTTTTCCCTTAATATCCATAAAAAGTTGTCAGAAATCTTTTTCCCTTAATCTATAATACAATGATGTATGAGAGGTTCTAGATTATCACTGTACACCTAAATTCTTTAAGAAGTTGTTGTAACTTCTATACTGTAGGGAGCCATGTATAGATTTATGAGCTGTTGAAATTTTATATAGCTTTAAAATGAAAACAGTATGTTGCTGAATAATGCCAAGAATATATTTTAATACTCAAAACCACCCTATAAAATACTGTCCTACCAAAAAAATTCAAGGTCAAACACAGATGAAATAATATAATTTTAGTTATAAGAATGACTAATAGACTAAAACTTGAAATCAGCCATGATAATAGTAATGTGGCACTCAAATCCATTCATCAAAATCAAAATGTGGATAAACATAGAAACCATGACAATAGTTGCCAGATGGAAATAAACATGCATATAGGAATTATTAGTGATAAAAATTTGGCCAAAATTTCTGTGATTTGTAGTTTTATGTAGTTAATAGATAAATGCATTTAAAAGTCCTTTTTTAAAAAAACCCAAGTGTAGCTCTTATGGTTTATAATACGTACAAAGGCTCTACTTTATTGCTAGGTTCCTGTAAAAATTATAGAGGCATATTTTCTAAAGAGCGGCAACAAGTTGCAAAGCATTTGGAAATTGGTCTCAGTTGAACCATCAATTATTATCCCATTAAATATACTTTGCACAATAATTTATCTCTGCCTTTGTTTTCTAAGTGGTAAAATAAACTGTCTATATATATAAAACCCAAAGCGACCGGTCAGCTGGTCAACCTTTTGACTGGCTACTATGACGTGCACTGACCACTAGGGCACAGACGTTCAATGCAGGAGCTGCCCCCTGGTGGTCAGTGTGTTCCCACGGTGGGAGTGCCATTTAGCAAGCTTACCAAGCAGCAGCAGCAGCAGGTGCAGCGGGGTCAGGATGAGCGGGAGTGGCACTGTACCCAGGCCAACTCGAGTTCCTCCCCGAGCTCCTCCCTGGCTGCCTGCCACTTTGTGCACTACTGTATCCCTCAGAGGATGTTGGACTGCCGGTTTTGGCCCGATCCCCCAACATTCCCCTAGGGGTTCCGGGTTGTGAGAGGGCACAGGCCAGGATGAGGGACTCCACTGGTGCACGAATCCGTGCACTGGGCCTCTAGTAGAAAGATAATAGAGCAAGGTATATCTAGGAAATTTTCCGACTTGGGATATACTATGTTTACTACTCTGGAATAATTGGGGATGAGTTGTACCTCTTCTCAAATGGTAGTGTAACCATTTTTTCTATGCCTTTATTAAATGAGTGCTGTTAATTCTAATGGTTAATACGTTAAATTCCCCATTTGAAAATGCACCCCAAGCATACACATGGGAGTACCTTCAAGTGAGGCACACTGCAGGGAAACTACTGAGCAAGGCTGTATTTGGAGTGTGGTTTCCATGGAAACATCACCTTCCTGTCTCCTTATTTCTCATCTCACTTTTGTTGAAAACTTTACAACTGCTTCTTCTACATATGGCAAAAATCCCATTAAAGTTGAAATAAAAGCTCTTATCCTTATTGCATTCATTGGTTCAGATCAGCACCAGCTGGAATTTTCATGGTCTCTGGTTCTACAAACCAACATATTGAGGTCATTCCTGCTTTTTTTACTGTCAGTTGCAAATGATAGAAAATGTCAGTTCATGATGAGCAACCACTCCAAAAAGTGGCAAGGCCATCTAACTGAAGGTGACACATGTGCTCCCGTTCACTTGGATGGTTTCATATATGCCCAGACATAGTGTGCCTTCAGAAAACACTGAAGTTGTTAACTTTTAACCTTTGCTTGTGAGAACACTTTACCTCATCGCTTCCATGGATTATTATAGTTTCAGCCATTTACAAAATCTCAAAATGGACTTTATATTGTAATATTTTACATTTGATTTTAACCAAAATGTTATTTTTCAAAAATATTAAATTCTCCTCCTTCTATTATTAATGTTCTCTAAAGTCCGGCACAGAAATGCGAGAAATGAAATTACAGAATTTCCTCAGTTTTCCTAGCACAAAAGAGATGTAGAAAATGTGATCACAATCGGCTCCCACGTCTTCTTAATCACTAGTTTTTAACTGGATGAAAGACTAGTTTCCAAGTGATGTTGATATTAACAAATAACTTTCATTCTGGTAAAACAAGTTATGCAATAGGCTGAAAGTAAATTCTGTTTAATTACATATTTAACTCTTTAACAGTAATCTTTTACTTTTTGTTAATTCTTGAAATGGAGTTTTCCATCATTAAACTTAACAAGGGGAATATCACTATTTACTGAAAAGTAGAAATTACTATATCACACTGAGAAGATATATAAAGACATCATGGAAGCAAAACAACAACATATGTTGAAAATCCAAAAGCATGGGCTACTTATAATTGAGGCTATAAGACAGTATTTTCTTCTCCAAAATGGTATAAATAATTTTATACGTAGAGAGAAAAATTTTGCAGAAATCCAAATTACAAATAAAATACAGAGAGATGCTAGGGCCTTTTTTCTTTACAATTTATCAGGTTTTAATTGGCAAAATATCAACCTCAAAATAAATCAAATAAACATATATACCAAAAAGAAAAAGAAAATCTGCCGACTGGATAATTTTCATTATTTTAATGAACTATGATAAAAAGAAATGGAATAAAAACCTTTTTTTTTTCATACCATGGTTATCTTAAACTTCAACAGCTTGGCTCAGTGGTTGAGCATTGACCTATGAACCAGGAGGTCATGATTCCATTCCTGATCAGGGCACATGCCCAGGTTGTGGGCTTGATACCCAGTAGGGCGTACAGACAGGAGGCAGCTGATCAATGATTCTCTCTCATCATTGATGTCTCTCTCGCTCTCTTGCTCTCCCTTCCTCTCTGAAATCAATAAAAATATATTTTAAAATATAAATAAATAAAAAACTTTAACAGCTTATTTAGCTCTTCCAAGGTAAAGGAAGTAAACTTTAGAGAATGAAGATAGAGAACACAGAAACTTACAAGTAGAAAGAAGACTGACTTATTTACTAGAGTTCTATGAAAAATTAAATTAATGTTTCCTGTTCCAGTTAATATCCCTTATTCCTTCCTCCTCTCTCTCTCTCTCTCTCTCTCTCTCTCTCTCTCTCTCTCTCTCTAAATACCACTATTACCATTTTCTTTTGAGGTGAATTTTTGCAGTCTCTCGCTCCAGGTTTCCTCCATCAAAGGCTGTCACGTTCAAGCGTGCCCTCAGTCAGGTTGTGATTGGAAGTCAGACTCTATGCACTTCTCCGTGTGGCCTTGTAATTGCCTACAGGAGAGCAATCAAACATATCAGCTAGAACAATCGCCTGTATCAGCTGGAAACCTTTCTTTAATTTAAGTGAACACACCAGTTTAAACACATTTATTTGAACAGTTGTTTCTTTTGGAAAGAAATCATGTGTCTACCCAAGGTTTCTTGAATTGAAGAATGACCTGCCTGGTTTTAGTACCAGAATGTGTAGAGATAATCAGAAGTCATGCCTTGTTGCTAAGTGAAAGGATGTGAAAATCAATATTTGGTGACCTCTTTGAGGAAATCTTCAAATCCCAGCCTGTCAAATATGGTTCAGTATTTTGCAGCTTCCTTCCTTCACAATACACTAAGAATTAAAAAGCTAATTTGTATTTAGTAAATAGGCTTCATTTTTTTTAAAAAAATTTGAATTGCATGGATGACAATAACTTCAGGTCAGTGTTTTTACTTAGTTCAGCAATAACAGCAATTACTGTCAGTGACACCAATACACTAGGTAACACAATGTAAATAACTGGTTAGTCTGGAATATAGCTTAATGGGACACTGAGGATTTTGGTAAATAAGAACTGGTGATTTAATAGCATTACTGATTCTCCTTTGATATTATAAATATATACATATAAGGAAAATGAAAAAAACTATATCATTAAATCTTCTCTGTGATTTTTATATACCCTAAAAATGCAAAAAAAAGGAAAAATGAAAGGGCTAAAAGGATACAATTATATCCTTTGTTTACCCTGTAAAGATATCTCACTTCAGAATGTACAAAACTGTCCTTAAGTCATTAAACTACTGAGAAGTTTAGCCATTTTTTAAACCATGTATTAAATAATCACCAGAGATCATCCTTATCAAACCAGTCCCTTGGTTTCAAACTCATAGTTTTCCAAAAATTGTTAGTGCCTGATAACAGGGCTAGTCTTATTCATCTTTAAATTCTAGCATATTTCTGAAGATATAAGAGATATTCAATGAATGCCTCTTTAATGAATCAAATAAAGCACTGGTTCTCTCTCTCTCTCTCTCTCTCTCTCTTTTTCTCTCTCTCACAATTATAGGGGACATAGTTAATCTACTGTTCTTGGGTGTATCTTGGATGTATATTTACAGTATCTCATCAGGCTTATAAACTAGAGAACAGGAGAAGTCATATGTACCATTGATAAATAAATATATTTAATGAGACTTTCCAATATCTCCTCTTCAATTCAATTTGTCATTTTGGTGCTGAATCAAGTGTGTACTTGTTTGATGAATACATTATACTAAGCAATCAGCAGGTTGTGAAGAGTACTATTGCATATTTTTCCAAACTTTTCAAAAAACAATGAGGCAGAAGAGAAGACTTGTGAGATACATTTGCAATACTCTAGCCAAAATGAAGTTAAGCATTTATGCTGCATTAACATCTCATATGTCTTCCTATTTCAGCAAGATAACTATAATATGAACTCTATTTTTCTAGTGTTCTTTAAAGAAATAAAGACAAAACAGGGTGAAGACACTATATTTATTCTCACTTATTGCAGAGAATGATGCTTGCAAAATCATTTGCAAAATAACAGGAATTTAGGAGAATTGAATTAAGAAACTCATTTTAGCTATCTATCTTTTGCCTGAACAGGAAGAAATATTTATATAATATATAAGGTATAGTGGATATTAAACATGTTTTTATTAAATTGTATTAGGATGATGATTTCTCCATACTTTGTCTTTATTTCTCTGAGGTAGAATATACTTCAGAAACACGTATAACTAGACTATCAATTTAATCTTGAATGCAGCACACATTTAAAAGAATCCCAACTCCAAACCTATTAGTTAGATAATTCCTATTTTAACTCCTTTCTTCCTTGACAATTTTAATATTTAGGCTGAAAATTAAATATTTTAAGATAAGAATAAATGTGTATCATGACTCTGGCAACTGAAATCTAAGTGGATCTCTACTGGGCATGCTAGGAGAGCTTTAGCCTCCCTGATGAATAAAAGGGGCAGATTAAGTCTTCAGCATGGCTTGAACATGAATTATCACATGGATCTGTAGCATACATATGACTGATAGGACCAGAGAATGCAGGGATGATGAGACACTACCAGCAACTGCCTATTTCCACAGACTTGCTATTTGGGCAGGCCTTCTATATAAGTTGCTATGTTATCAAACATTAATTATATTTGTAAGTTATCATTTACTTTATTAATCAATTCTCATACCTGTCTACTAAATTTAGTTCTTAGTAAAAATAGGAAAAGCAAGAGTATGGTCACGTTACTCTTTTTTCCCCCTAAGAAATATTATTCAGTGCCCCTTTTATTTTTCGGGTCTATCCCAGGCCTGATGATGCATGAGACAAAAATGAACATATATAAAACACTTTTATCCTAACAACATATCAACATTTACTGACATCGGCAGATATCATCTAACAAGATAAAAATTTTAAATGCCAAAAGGTGTGAAAATTGTATGAATTTGCTCTAACAAAAAGTATTAAAAGTAGAAATCAATACAAATCAATAACTATAAGAAATATAGCAACTTGAAAACATTTTATTAAGTGTCAAAATATAATTTAAGTTATAAAGAAAATACAAAATTTATTTTGTATAGTTTAGACATTAATAAAAGTTAAAATATTATATGTGAAAACCCATGGTACAAGGCCGAAGCGCGAGTCAAATAAAATATATAACTTTAAATACATTATTATTAAGCCAAGATTGATATAATTAATGTTGGAAGCATTTAAATGAAGATATTAGTAAATCTCTTAACTTATTAAATAGGATACTGTAAAAAACAAAGGTATATTTACAAAACATAAGTTAGAGAAGAACATGAAAATAAAAACTGTAAAATGAACAAATAAAAATATCGGCTGTTTTATTAAGAAAATACACATAATTAATTAAGCTATGACCACCTGATGAAACACACACACACACACACACACACACACAAATTTATTTTATTTTTTGATCTTAGTGTATTGCTAGTCCTACAGAAACCAAAATAAATAAGTAGATAAATAAATAAATAAAACTGTTCTGTAATTGACAGGAACCTATAATATTACCTGTTACAAAGGGTAAAACCTGTCCTATTATGATACATATTATTTAGCCTACCTTGTTTTAGACATCCCTCATACTATATAATAAAAGGCTAATATGCAAAGTGTCCCCTCAGTAGTTCAACCAATTGGGAGTTTGACTGCTCATTATGACATGTGCTGACCACCAGGGGGCAGCGTAGAATGAAGGAAGGCCCTGGTCACCAGCGAGGAGCTGAGGAAGGAAGGCCCCAATCAGCCCTGATCGCCAGCCAGGCCTAGGGACCCTACCTGTGCACCTTTTGTGCACTGGGCCTCTAGTTTTTATATAACATTGTATCTGACAATGTTAATATTTCTGAGTGAAATATACAATATATTTTAAAATAAAATTAAGCTATTAAATTAATATAACATATTAAATTTTCAAATTTGAAAAGCAAATTATCTTCTGCTGGTCTTAAATATCAATAGACAGAATATTGCTAAAAGTACATTAGTTCATAATAAGTGTGATGTTTATAATTTTACATTTCTGTGTTGAATTTCTACATCTGAAAGTAAGGAGTATTTTTCTAGAGCTAAAAAAGGAAATTAATCTTATTGTTTTCCAATGGACCCATTTGGGGATGGATATGATGGTGGGAGGTAGAGGGAGGCTATCTGGTAGAGCAATAGAGTGTCTGTCTATTTATCCCTGAATACTTGGTTGATCACTATCACAACCTGCTTGTGCAGGAGGAAATTACTTTTCTTGTCCAGAAAGATCTTTGTTAATTTTGAAGTAGGTAAGAGTGTGGCTGTCAAGTAATTTACAAACTCTAAATGGCTGATTTTTGCAGAATTTCCCAGACTGTCAATTCTTCTCTCATTCTAAAGGACACTGGACTATGCCAAGTTATATTCGATAAAAAAGAGGTAAACATATTTCATTTCCTACGTTTCCATCAAAGATTTCCTGGAAATTAGAGGTATTGAAACAGGAATTTTAGGGGAACATAGGCAGGTTTAGGAAATTTTTAGAATTGGGGTCCATGGAAAAAACATAGAGCCAAAGATTGGGAAAAGATACATTTCCATAACACAAGGAAGCCAGGTGAAGTTACATTTCCATAAGACAAGGGAGCAGCAATAGTTGCATTTACATAAGACAAGGAAGCAGCAACAGGTATACTTCCATAAGACAAGGAAACTGGAAGTAGCCAAAAAAGGTCTATATTTACAAAATAAAGAAGGAAGAAAGCCCAGAAGGAATAGGAGGACAGTGAGGAAGGAGGGCCTCAGGAGTCGCCATAATAACTAATCAGAGGAGATATCAGGGCACAGGAACTACAGCCTTTATAAACCATGGAAACAGGAAGTCAGTGGGACCCTTTCCCCCTCCCCACGTGGAGTCTGTACCTGTTTTTCAATAAATCTCCACCTTTGCTATACTACCCTCTGTCCATGGTTTCATTCTTCGACTCTGGCAGATAAAGAATCCGGGTTACAGTCCAAAAATTCCGTATCAGTATTAGCTCATCTCCCACTTCTTGACAATTTTCATGGGACTTTATGTTCCAGATTAGGTTGAATATATATATTATTAAAAAATGTGGTTTATAGAAAGGTCAAGGCCATCACAAAAGTATGGAACAAGGAATAAAGGAATTGATAATGTAGCCAAATCCATTGCGTTGCACAGTAAGTGGGATCTCTAGTCTTAGACTTTGATGATGACAGAATTCTCAATGGGTAATGCATCCTAACCTTTGTCTTTTTTCTCTGGCATCTCCCACCCACATACAGTCTTCATTTCAAGTCCTTCTGTACCTTTGCCTCATAGATGTTCTTGAGAAAACCTCTAACTCTTGCATTGGAAGAAGTTTTACATCTTGCCTTTTCCTAACTTTCTGCTATTTTGAGCAATTCCTCAGATTTGGACCACATGACTGTGCATGTTTTCTTCTCAAAAAATTTGGACTCAAAAGAGAATAAGCACTTCCAAGAATGAAATCTAACGCAATGACCCAATTATTCTGTCTTCCTACCAACGAAAGTTATTTTTTGTGTGAAATAAGCACAGCTTTGGTGACACATTTTTTTAGTGATTCAATTAACTCATACAGAGTTAATGATCTTTCTCCTTTTCATATGGTTCTAGTTTTGTCAGTTAGAAACAAAAGGCATCATTCCCATTATTGTTTTTTTGAAATGAATTTGGATCTTTTCTTTCTCACATAAAGCCTGGCTGAATTACAATGGAGAGTACAGGGACTATTAAGTGTTTTTCTCTCTTTGTTATTCAGAAGAACTGGTAGCAGATCGAGTTAACCAGCTCAAATGATCATATTTTGATTTAAAACCTTCTTTCTAATAGAAGGCCTAAGGAAGAAGAGCATGCTGCCCTCTGTGAATGTTCTCAAATACCCTTTTATAAGCCCACCCCCACATAAAACCTCTCTCTTATGGAAACTGAAGAAAGGGAAATTTCTCTTCTTAAAAAATGTAAAATGATAGATTTTATTTTTTTCTAAAAGCATATTTTATTTATTACAATACATACAATGATGCTTTCACATTACTTCTATATCTTTAAATCTGCTTAACTATTATTAATAATTATTTTGGAATAAACAAGTGGCTGTCTACCAAAGTACCATAAATAGGATAAAGAAGTTATCTGGGTTTCAAACTCTACCAATATTTTTCCCAATTCTTTGTCCATGTATTAGAATTTCCTGAGTGCTAGGATACAGAACTTTTTGTTTAAGAAAGGAAGGGAGGAAGGAAGGAAGAAAGGAAGATAGGAAGAAAGGAAAGGGAAGAGAAAAGGAGGAAGAAGAAATTAGGAGAGAGAGGGGGGTGTTATCATACTAAAGGAGTTCTTTTGTCTATAGGCATCAAAGTCCAATAATACATGAATAGGAGTTTGCAGCAAAGAAGGTACAGGTTTATTTTTAGGAAGTCGCCCACACCTAGAGACAGGTTAGCTAATGCACAAAAACCTGGTTCCCTGAAGACTTCCATGGAATGGGGTTATATAGAGACAAAATTATTATTCACAGTGACTAAAGGAGTTAGGGTCATGATAAGGGTCATAGTCTCTACTGATTGGTTAGTTCTAGGTTTATGGGTAGTTGATCAGTGCATCCTAGTCCTGATGTCAGTCATGGCCTCCCTTCATCTTGTTTCAGCACTTTTCTGGTCCTGGAAATGAAACACAACTGAGGCTAAGATGTAACTCTAGTTTGACCAAAACTCTATTTCTTGGATCAGCAAACCTGAGGCATTGTTCCTAAGATTATTTGATTCTGATCAGAACCTTATGGTCCAGAAGGCTTAATGACTAAAGGAGTGGTCTTGCAAGGAAGAAGGCAGGTGAGTTAGTGTGCTTGAGGAAGCCAGTTTGAATCAAAATGAAAGAAAGAAGAAAAGATCATATTAAACAAATAAAGTTTCTGGGGTATTACAAAGGGAGAAAAGATAAAACAAGAAAAACTCTTAGAGCCAGGGGAATGCTTAGAACTTACATTAATCCAAGAAGATATCTTAGTTTGGTCAGCTTTTTACTTGTTGTTAGGAGTGATGATTTCCAAATTTATAAAATGCTGACATTCAAATCTATATATATAAAACCCTAATATGCAAATAGACTGAATGGTGGAACAACTGAACAACCAGTCACTATGACGTGTGCTGACCACCAGGGGGCACATATGGAACATGGCGGTCATCAGCCCCCTCACACCTGTTGCTGGTGCCAGTGAGTGGGGCCGGCCAGCAGCGCCATCTGCACGTGGGAGCGGCGGCGGGAGCGACAGACAGGAGACTGGGGCTGCAGTGGGAGGGTCAGAGTAGGGGTGTAGAGAATGGGCCAAGACCTGTCCCTGTGCCCACCTCACAGCCCACAGTTCCTTTCAAGGTACATGAATTCATGCACTGGGCCCCTAGTATACTTGTATTGCTCAATAAGTTATAATTAATGACAATAACAGTCTTTTTCAGGAAGTATTTTTTTAATAAACTTGTAAACTGAATGGGTGGTCATTTAAAGGAATTTATGATGCACTTTAATTTATTAAAAAATTCTTAAATAACAAATTGGACTACTTCTTTCCCTATCTCTTACCCCATTAATAAAATGTTATAGTGGGCTATTAATTTTAGGCACATATTCTGGGGAAAAAAAATTCTAAATGAATGAAAACTAAGCACTACAAAATAACAGGCTGAGAATTTTTTTTCTGGCTTTTAATTTAGTCTAAAAGCTTTTCCAATTGATGGTCCAGTAATACAAAAGGCTCAAGGAATTATTGGTATTTCCCATGAAGGAATTAGATTGATAGAGAGAGCATTGTCCAGAGGAAATATAAGACCTGAGCTCTGGACACTTGTCATTATTGCCTGATCTTGGTTGGCCTCACTCATGAAACTGTAGTAAACTATGATTCAGCTGCAAGTTGGACCCATGATCCCACACAGGCTAACTTACTCCGCACATGGCTATCTTAGAACGCCAAGAGCAAGAGCAAAACTTTTTGAGATTTAGATTTATAATGATACAACAGCAATTTCACCACATGGCTATTAGCCAAATCTAAACACAAGGCCAATTCACATTTCAGGGGAGGAAAAATAGGCTCCAGAAATAAACTATGAAGAATCGCAATCATTTTTGCAATATACCACAACCACTTTCCTTCTTTCATGTCTTCTGTGTCATGCTAGAGTTTTTCATCAGAGTAAAAGCTTTGGGAGAAGATACTTAAGAATTTCAATACTGTATTATTTTTAAGAAGTCTATGAAACACAGTGAAATGTTATGAAAGATTTTTTTGACATTTATGAAAACCATGGTGTATTGATGAGATTTTTTATGTTATAAAAAGTGTTTTAATCTAGGAGTGTCAACCCTAAGATTACAAGTACCACAGGGCCCTGAAAGGAAGGAGCAGAGTCATCACAGCCCAACATGTCTTGTTGGAAGATCCAGAGAGCATCATCTAAGCTAAACCAAAACTCAGGAGCCGACCATTGCTCTACAAATGAATGACAGGCATCATGTAGAGGAGCCTTTGTATGTATGTGTGTTTATGGAGGAGGGGCATATTGCTAACTGCTGGCTGCACATGCCTATTGATCTTCCATCAGAAATGGCATGTGCCCATACCCAGAAAATTTCCTGAGCCCTATTTTAGCTATTCTGGGTTCTAAGTGCAATTCTTGGGGTGCCACAAGGAAAATAATTTTAAGCCCCTCCTGGAGGATGGAGTTTCTTGGGAAGCTTTATTAATGATGTAAAATTAAGGGGACTCCCCTCTCAGGTCTCATCTCTGTCCTTTCTTCCGCGGAAGAAGTCCATTATTTTCTTCATCGGGGCCAGAATTAAGGCCACTGTGCAGTTTCTTTTCCATATTACAAAACAGTCCAGTCCAGCATCTGGTAGCTTAACTTATATTCCCAGTGCAGTCCATTAGGCGTGGGGTCCACATGGCCATGGGTCATGTGGCTGCTTAAGCCCACATGGCTAGAGAGAGAGAGCAGGCTAGCACACTGGCAAGTATGGGTCAAGAGAGAGCAAGAGCACAGAGGAGAGGAAACTCTTTGTTTGCGGATTTTGACCAGGAGCTTTTTCAAACTAACCAATGAACTCTTCACAATTTCACATGCTTCTGATGAGGTCCACCCCTCAGCAAATCCACTATTTCCCAGGCTAGGCAGACCGGCAAGAACCTTCCCTATTGCCGGGAGCCGGTCCATCCTTGCTGCTTGACACAGTCGCTGTCCCTATGTCATCCAGACTTCATTGCCTATGTGGCTATATCACTCTTTGTTCAATCTCTCCCTCCAGTGACCCGCAGGGAATGGTTCCCTGGGGAGCATGAAGCTGTAGCTTGCTGGTGAAGCTGCCCAGATGATCATGCTTATAAGGTCCAACCTCCCTTTTTCTCTCTTTCTATTATTAAAAATAATAATTACCCCATTATGATGATAACAATAATAGGTCCATGGTGCTCTTTAGGAGAGGTTATAGAATTGTAGGAGATGAAGATCCAGGCCCCTGAATTTGAGTGACACTACATGGTGATACAATACACCCATATTATATGGTTCACATTTGCTTTTCTGTTTGTTTTCATTTTTTAGTTAATCCTCACCTCAATTTTTTCATTGATTTAGAGAGATAGTTGAAAGGAGAGAGAGAGAGAGAGAGAGAGAGAGAGAGAGAGAGAGAGAGAGAGAGAAAGAGAGAGAGACACATCAATTGGTTTTCTTCACACATGTCCCAACTAAGGCCAGGAGTGAGCCTACAACTGAGGTACATGCCCTTGACCAGAATTGAGCCTGAGACCCTTCAGTCTGCAGGCCGATGCTTTTTCCTTTGAGCCAAACTGGCTAGCGCTATCTGGTTAACATTTGAATTGTATTTCATATTTTCCAATTTGTCTTATAAACTTAATGAGTTATGTGGGTTATTTCATCCTCAATGTTTAAAAGACTCACTCATTAAAATATGCTAATTCCAATAAAGATAAATAATTTGGGAAAGGTAAACTAAGGACCAAGCACAGATAGCTGGCCAGATATAGCATGGTGTTTCTGTTTAGGGCCATCAGTGGCAAAAGGGACAGGGTACATAGAGAGGAAAGGAAGCACAGAGAAATTTTGTCTTTTGGAAAAAATGTGCTTCATTAGGTACATAATGCAATCAAGAATAAAGGTTCTTTCATTCAATGAACTCAACAGATGTTTAAGCTTAAATGTGAATCTTACATTTTGGCAAACTGTAAAATAATATCCATTATAAACTGTGTTATTGGGTTGGTTTCTGATGAAATCTATCAGAAAATAAATAGAAAGAGTTGAATTTTAAAAAGTAATGAAATACAGCAATCCAATTAAAATTAACACCACTTTCTCTTATCAAGTGGGAAAATGAAAGTCTAACAGTTAACTTAACAGCATGAGACACTATTGAGGTCTAAATATAAGTGAGGAAGCAGTAACATTGCTTACTCTATACATAAGCTAGGGTACTGACACAGTGATAATAAGAGTATTTTGCATTGAAATGGTGTCTTATTTGTGGAAACCTTTTGTTTCAATGACAATTATCATTTTCAGAATGCTTCTCAAATGAAGATAGGTAGAAAGAATATTATCCTTGTCTTGAAATAAAACTCAGACTAGAGCTAAAATGCATATTAATTTTAATTCATTGGGGCTTGTATTTTCTAGAGTTCATTCAATTACCTGTCAAATATTTTGGGAAATTGGAAATATAAATTCCTTGAGAATATATGCTTTAACCTACTTTGGAACTGGATGAATACATAACCTTTAACTTGACTTTATAATTTTGAAATCCCAAAATGTTTATAAAAATTACTAAAACTATTTCTTGTTGTGGGAGCATTTCTGAATCAATAATAAAAAATATTATATTGCAATTTAAGACACAGAAAAAAAAGCCCCAAATCTCTCATAGAATTCTAAGGAATATAATATGATTTCACATTGAATAAATTTCTCTTTTCTTCCTTCACTGATGATTATGAATTGAAACTGGGATCTATAAAATGTCTGCAACCTATATCATTTTACACAACTTACACTTAGAGTGAGGAATTCAGGTTTGGTTTTGCACCAAGTTGCTTAACCTTTCCCTCAGTTTTCTGCTATGAAAAGTTCTTATATCCATCCTCTATCTCCTTTCACAGTTTTAGACTAAAATAATGAAAAATATTTTTTTAATTTTAATATTATAAAAATATAAACAATTTTAGTTACTTCTTATACCATACTTTTAGCTATGAGAGCACTCCAATATTTCCTTGTAGCTCTCATGCTTCATTGACATCACAAGATATTTATTCTAGAGGCACTGAACCAAGAAATTCTCAGCTCTGTAGATTTCCATGCCCAAGGTCACCTTTACAATCTTCCCATAAAACTGATGTAATACAAATTATTTTCATATGTGCTATTTCATTGATAGAATAAATAAATATTTTCATTGATAAGATAAAAAAATGTACAGACAAATGTTTCCTGCTATTGGGACAATCTAAATAAAAAGTAGATCAAAATTAATAAGCAGTTAAATGAAAACAAATAACTACTAAAGTCAGGACACTGGTCCTATCCACTCGGTGCAATGACCTTCAGCAACACACTTCACTTTGCTGGGGCTGGTGTTCTCTTTCCTGATATGAAAGAGTTACCCTAGATAACGGTAAGGTCTCCTCTAGCTATAAATTCTGTGAAGCTTTATGTCGTTTTCGCACAATGCTTCATATTTTGTTGACAGATCAGCAGGGAACTTCACACTTCATTGGAAATCCATTAAAACAATTACCATGTCATTAGTGAAGACTTTTAATTATGAGCTTAGTAACCTAAAGTATTCACTGTGATAGGCAAGATTAGCTCTGTGAGCATGTGCTACATTGGGAGGCACTGAGGGGAAGGATTTTCCTTCCCAGTATTTGAAAGTGTCATTCACAAAGCAGTCAGCAGTGTTGATTAAACATGTCAGCTGAAAAGTCAGAGAATGGGGAAAATTGATAACCTTTCGTATAGTTTCATGACTAGAACACCTTCCCCCCAATGAATGGAACCTCGTTTCACTTAGCCTGATTCAATGAGAGAATAGAGGGTGACAACACTAGGAAGTGACATTCCAAAGATGACACGGAGGAGAAAAGAAAAGGGGCACATCCAAATTCATAGCTAAAATAAGGAGATCAGAACCATGATTATAATTCTGCTGAACTAGCATTTGTAGCAAAGTCCTAACAATGACTCCCTGCATGCCTGTTGTGTTTTCACATATTATGTGCATTCATTAAAATAAGATGACTCTCCACATAGCCCAAGCCATTGGTCAAATGATGAGTATTTTTTCTTCTCCTTTTTGAACTAAAATGGAATATCTGTAATATACAAACCTAAAGCCAAATATATAGTCTAGAAAAATGGCTGTCTGTCAGATTCACGGTAGTACTGAAAGTGACTGCGTTTTCCTTATATCCTTCCTTGCCTTATATTCAGAGAACTTTTCCTTATATCCTTCCTTGCCTTATATTCAGAGAACTTTTACTTCTTTCCCTTACAGAAAATTCTTCTGCCATCCACAACTAGAAAATGGAGATTATCCAGGGCTGAATTCATTGTTGAAAGTATTATATAGATCCTCCTTTTTCCCCCATAAACCTCTTCCAGCCTGCCCCCTCACCCACCCCCGCCCCTAGGCCCTCACCACCCCATTGTCTGTGTCCACTGGTTATGCATATGAGTTCATTGATTGACCTCTTTCCACTCACCCTCCCCTGCCTTCCCTCTGAGGTTCAACAGTCTGTTCATGCTCCTATGACTCTGGGTCTATTTTTTATCATCAGTTTATTTGGTTCACTGGATTACACATATGAGTGAGATCATGTGATACTTATCTTTCTCTGACTGGCTTATTTCACTCAGCATAATACTCTCCAGATCCATCCATGCTGTTGCAAATGGTAAGAGTTCTTTCTTTTTTATTGCCATATAGTATTCCATCGTGCAAATACATTCTTTTTCACTTCTTTTCTTGCTTCTCACAATTTTTCTGACTGTTTAATTAAAACTATTTTACTTCAAGATAATATACAAGCTAGTTTAATAGCATAGAAATAATGATTTCATGAGACTGAAAGGAAGCATGAGATAATAATTTTAAGTATGGGCCCAGGAATTACATTTTCTCAATCCTGGGTCCTTTGATTTACTCTAAAAAATGTGTCACAGTATCTATACTTTGCTAACATTTTTTTTCTTCCTGTGTAAAATCAGAAGTTCTTATAAACCTGGTTTTAAGAAATATCTGACTTATAGTTAGTGCTCAATCCATATTAGCAAGATAACACTTTATCACAAAATCTAAATATGTTTTGGACTCTAAGAACTAGGAGCCAAGCACCAGGAAGATTCTAGGATCTAAAGTAATTTCACTTCTTCATCTCTTTTTTTAAGTTTTTTTTTCTTTATTGATTAAGGTATTACATATGTGTCTTCATCTTTTTTTATCTCTATTGTAGTCCATGTGATGTGACCTTTTTTAATCAGCTCTATTCATTTTCCTGTCCTGGGAATATACACAGCTTTTCTAGAATCAATGTTCCCTCAATGTAACCAGGGACACATATGGCACAAATAAGGTCCATTAGCACTTTTCTAGAACTTCAAAACAAAGAAGAATGTATTTAGGAGTGCCTCCTAAAGAAGGGATGTGTAGAAGTAAACCTCATAAATGTACTGAGTAATCTGTTAGGTGTACTCCAAAATCTATGCATCTCATCTCAATTTTCTACATATCTCTGCCAATTATGTCCTCCAAACTAACATTAATGTTTATAAAAGACAAATAAAATCCTACTTATTTTTCCACTTGAAATCTTTCAATTATTTATCTCTTACTGAATAATATACAGCACTAAATCATGCCTTGAAAAGGTCTTTGGTAATCTAAGTTTAGAATATCTTTCCTGCGTCATTTTCTATCACTTGCCATCACTGAACTTGAAAACTCTAGTACTTGTAAATGTATAAATGGGTTGTGCCATATAGCTGTGTCTCCTCCTGGTATATCCTTGCCTCTGTGTCCACCTACTGAGAACCTATACGTTTTGTTTCATATTTTTAAAACATTGTTGGAGGAGGTCATTGGGAGGACATGTCTGCCAGTTGATCCTGGAGCAGAGAGGCTCCTCACCTCCTCCCTTAGGAGGCATGTTCCACCCACCATCCCCACACTATGAGCTGTCTCAAGGACATGGCCTTGATAGAGTAAGGTATTGTGTAGACCATGTGAATTAAATACATGACTGAACCCAGTTAAGACTTCTATATAAACTTTTATGATTCTTGCAGATGGGATCAGAGATTTACTTGTCTCTCAGCTGTCTAAGACAAGCCTTGTATACTAGAATAAGTTCCTTTCCTTATTATATCTACCACCTTCCAGTCTGAAGTGGTCTGACTTCTACTTTGGTCTATTTTTGTCCTCCCAATATGGGGACCAGTTTTTAAAACAGCAAAAACAGTAATTTATTTTGGTCAGGAAATTTTCCAAAATTAAGATAGGATTTGAGGTCTACCTTAAGGAATATATAAAATAGAAATTTAAAAAAATCAAATAATTATTTTAAAAAATAATTTATATTATTAATTTTATAATTTAATTGCAACTTACAAAAGATCTTTGCATTGAGGAAATATTTTTACTAATAAATAGTTATTTTAGTAAGAAAATTATTAGTAAGCCTGATTTCTTCTTTTTAAATCTTAGTTTAACTTTTTTATGATAGAGTATTTAAAATATAACACTAATCATAATACCTTTCCTAGCTAAATAATATTCCTCACAAGTAAACGTACACAGCATTTTATCTAAGTTGACTTTTGTGGGCAAAGTAACAGGCAAAGGATTAAACTTCTTAACCAGATTGATATCAGCAAAACAAAGATATAAGACAGAATAAAAGAAAGTAACATGGGTTTTCAGAAATCACTAGATATCACCACATTTTGAACAAGAGTTCATTTTCTTGTTATAAACAACTTCAAAACTCATAGACATATACATAGAACTACAATAGTCTTACAGCCAAATAAATGGGTAACTGAAAACAAAATGCTTAAAGAGTTTTAGTTGTAAGATCTTTCTTTAAAACTAAGGACAGCATTCATTTTTGATATTGCACATGCAATACTTTTTGTGTTTATATTATTCGAAAATGTATACAATTTACCGATTCTTTCTCTATAAAATTATAAACTTATATGTTCCAAATGTAATGTTTTTAAGACACAGTGGATCACTAAACAAAATAACTATATATAAAGAAGGTGCTACCTAAATGAACATTTCTAAAATTCTATAAATTAAACATATTCTATGATTTTTAGGATATTTAATAATTTATGACTTAGAGAACATTAAATTAGTTGATTTATAAACTGTTGGTACAAATTTTTGGATATATAAATGTTAAGCATTGATATTTTTTCACACATTGAGAAATTAAAGCAAAGAAATGGCATACACATGCTTTAATATGGCCTTAATTTCTATGTGAAGTAATTACCCCTTTATCTTTTTTATTACAGTCATTGCTTATTTTGCATTTTTCCACTTTTTTCTTTGTATTTCTCTCTCTCTCTCTCTCTCTCTCTCTCTCTCTCTCTCTCTCTCTCACACACACACACACACACACACACACACACACACTTAGGTCCCTCTTTTATTTTTCATGCATCTTTTATGCTTTGCTTTTCCCTCTTCTGGTACATTTGCTGATGTCTATAGAAACAGAAGGATATCAGAAGTTCATACTTTGAAAATGCATTCTTGTTCTTAAAAGCACATTAAGGGCCACTCTATCTTGGGTTATAAATTATTCTTTCTACCAACCTGTGGTTACATAAAAGCCTATCATAATTTTTATATACTATTTAGAAAGAAAATATAGAGGACAATAAAGAAGAAAGAAAAGAGGTAGAATACAAAGGGGAAAGAGGAGAGGAGGGAGCTTTTAGACAAAGATAATGTAGTGTGCATAGTAAGTAAAATCCAATGGAAATCTTGGTTCCACTCCACCATCTATTACAGGTTAGAAACCAATAGTTGAAAACAGAGTTATCTTGGGCACAATGTTATATTGTGTCTTCTATGATCAGGCCTTATACAATCACCTGTTTGGGGGCATGAAGGTCATAAAGAATAATCTCAGCATCCACTGCTCTCAAGAAACTCACCATATCAGGGAGACACCCTACATTGTTGTGAAGGTATCATAGCAAGGTGAGATAAGTACTAGCAGAATACAATGGACTAAGAAATTTGTTCTTTCCAGAACATTATGATATTTCCAGTGTAGGAAGAGGTATTTGAGTTGAAATGTGAGGAATGATAAGATTTCTCCCAACAAAATGAGGAAGAAAGGCAAATTAAACAGTTCAAGCAAAAATGATAAATATAGGGCATATAATGTTAAAGGCAAAATAAAACAGACAAGCAAAACATAGATTTATTGGAGGAGAGTGCCAGATAAATCCAAATTAGATTATATAAAGGTGTTGCTAATACTGGATCTGTGTTCAGGCTTATAGTTTGATGGTGTTTTTTTATATTTTAGGAGTTCAATAAATATCGCTGAGTTCAGTCATTGAAACAAGTGCATCTAGTTTCCACATTATGCTTTATACCTTCATGCTTCTAAAGAGTATATTATATACTAAGGTTAGTTCTATATTTTGAAATTAATCAGTTGCTTTTCCAGGACTTTTTTCTATCTTCAATCTGTGCAAAGCTTACTGCTTTTCTTGGCTCTCCTAGACCAGAGCCACATTGCCAGAGCTGGTCAGCATGTGTTTCATAACTTGCACACAATTTTGGACGGCTTGTTGGCATTGCTCCCTTGCATGCCACGATGATTGGGCACTACATATGTTGGTTCTGCTCTGTGTTTTAATACCATTCATTGTATCCAGCATGTTCACAGCACATTCTAGCTTTTGGTTAGCAGCTGAAATGAACTGGAAAATAAATTAATGCTTATAGAGCACTCACTATGACCTATCTCAATTAATTATCATAAAGCTTTTAATTGCAGAAAGAAACGGTCATAGGAAAAGGTACTTTGCACCAAATTATACAGCAATGCGTGATTATACTGAGACCTAAACACGTTCTGTCAAAATGAAGGCATTTTTCTCTACATTGAGCGATTTTTCACTGAGAGGAATCCAATGTAAGAATTCAAAACACACAGGGAGTGTCAAGATAAAGGGTATAGAAAATATGATCCATTATATCTTCCAGGTTTCCTCATAATAAAAGGAGAAGAGCTTAATTGAGTTAATCACTAAAATCTAGTAATAACTCAGGAACAAACTGGAGCAAATGAGAAAAAAAAAACACCTTATCAGTGACTGGCAAAAATATAAGGCTATTTAGGAGCAAGCATGATAATGTTTTTATTATGCAAGATGTTTCACTAGGGCTAGAACAGTGGGATTATAGTATATGAAAGAAAGAGGACACATGCATTTGTCATACTGTAATATTTTAAAGCTTTAATTAAAAAATCATTTTGCAATATCTTAAAACTGAATTTGAATCTATATCAAAGATATGGTGAAGAGGGATATAAAAGCATGAGGTTACCTAGTTAAAAAGAGAGGGAGGGCCCTGACTGGTTTGGCTCAGTGGATAGAGCGTCGGCCTACGGACTCAAGGGTCCCAGGTTCGATTCTGGTCAAGGATATGTACCTTGGTTGCGGGCACTTTTCCAGTAGGGAGTGTGCAGGAGGCAGCTGATCGATGTTTCTCTCTCATCGATGTTTCTAACTCTCTATCCTTCTCCCTTCCTCTCTGTAAAAAAAAAAAAAAATCAATAAAATATATTTAAAAAAAAAAAGAGAGGGAGCAACCTGAAAATGAAATAACATTTTAGGAAATAGTCAAAAATAATTGGCCGTTATTTAAAATCTATGCATTGTGTATAGTGCTACTCTGCATAAAGTATAAAATATAGTATTACTCTAGCAATTGCTTCTGCATATTTATATCCATTAATAACTCACTTGATGATAAAAATATTTGTGTCAATTATTAAATTATAGAACATAAATACTTTGAAATTCTATAAATAAAAATAATAAATTATAATTATTACTTTGTTTTCACTGCTTATTTCAGTCCCAAGATGGATGAAAATTAAGAAAAAAAATTCTTATTTTGAAACACTAAATAGAAGAATCTGTGTGTTTGTGTATGTGTGTGTGTGTGTGTGAATAGAAAGAATTTTTATGCTAAAAGTATAGTATATATTTTAATAAAATCACATTTTATCCTAATTCTCAGAAATATAACTTATTGAACTCTATCAGTCTGAACCTTTCTTTGCCTCACAAATATACCTTTCCCTTAGTTTTAACATCTTCCTCCTCTCCCTGACTTCTTCTGATTCTCTTTAAGCAGTTAGTTCTGATACTATACCTATGACCTAGACAAACAGAATTCCTAACCCAAATTTGACAAAGCCATATTTTGTTTTATCTAGTTGAATTCTGTATTGCTGCAGTGAGATTTCAGACTATTACTTAATATAGTTAGAGTGAACTCTAATTTGGAATACAAAAGCTCATCATTCACTAAGGAATTTCTTTTTGCTATTCTCAAAAAGAACAGATGTTTTATACAGACTTTTATAAAACTATCCCCCCCCAGAGGATTTTTATCTTGACTAACAGCATCCTTTCATCTCCTAACCTGCCCTTCTGATCAATACAATAAAATTCAAATCCTATGAAGTCTACCAATTAAATTCTCTATTAAAAAATGAGGGAAAAAAGATTAGTGCCAAAATCAAGGAAATTTATAGGGTTTCCAGAGAAATATCCTCTTATTCTCTCAGTCACATGCAACCTTTGACATTATATTTGAAATAAAGGATTTGGACCAGCCAGGAAACCATAGGCCTCTCCTCATTATTCTCTCATTCATCACACAATAATGATATTTTTTCTTAAGTTATTGTAGTTTCATAGAGCAGAGTGGCTTTTAGATCTGGATCCGGATGAGATAAATCTGGATATCCATATAATGTGCTCAGGATCCTGGATTTAAAACGTCTCCTAGTGATTCTTTTTTTAAAAAATATATTTTATTGATTTTTTACAGAGAGTAAGGGAGAGGGGTAGAGAGTTAGAAACATTGATGAGAGAGAAACATCGATCAGCTGCCTCCTGCACAACCCCCACCGGGGATGTGCCCCCAACCAAGGTCCCTTGACCAGTCCCTTGACCGGAATCGAACCTGGGACCCTTCAGTCCACAGGCTGACGCTCTATCCACTGAGCCAAACCAGTTGGGCTTTCTTAGTGATTCTTATGTGTAACATGATTGGGCACCACTGACATACATTTGTTCCTTTATGCCTGGCCTTTATGGCTGGCCGAAATCACTCTGTCTTCATACTCTCTGAAAATATGACTTTGGTTTCATAATGCATACAGTATAAAGTATGTGAAGAATGGGTATGGGTAGCTCTATTATGGAGAAAATGGGAATAGCCTTATAAAGAGATGTAACAACTAAATACTGTATAATAAAAGCATTGTATGCAAATTGTCCCTTCAATAGGGAGCGGGACCAGCCAATGAAAGGGAGGGAGGCCCGGCCAGCAGCTGGCAGCAGCTAGGGACCCTACCAGTGCACAAATTTCATGCACTGGGCCTCTAATAAATAAATAAGATCATAGAACACAAAAAAAATGGTTAGTGAAACACTGGTAACATTTTAATAAGATCTGTACTTTAGTTAATTGTACTGAACCAATGTTAGTTTCCTGGCCTTGATCATTTTAGTATAGGTATGTAAGATGCTGATCTTGGGGGGAGGGGCGTGAAGAGGGGTACACAATAACTTTCTGTACTATTTCAGCTACTTTTCTGTGTTAAAATTAATTCCAAATTTAAAAGTTTAAGAAAATAAAATGATAAACTCTATATTTTTATTAGTGAATCAATTTGTAAGTGGAGAAGGAAATTTAAATCCACACACACACACACACACAAATCTCAACTTTTAGTTATCTTTTGATTATGAAATTACATAGTAGCACATTTTATCAGAAGTGAGGTGGACATTAAAATGGAACAATAACATTTCACATAGCTGTCATGCTGATAAACACAAGGTCTTTATCTACAACTTCTTACCAGATGATAAAATTGATTAATAGAGACAAAACAATTAGAACCCTGTCTGGCATGTAATAAGCATTATACAAGTACAGCAGTTCTTTTAATTGCTAAAGAAAAAACAAAAGTAAAAACAAGCTCTTTTAAAAAAAAACTCTACTGTATTACTGAAGACTATTTTCCTAGACATTCAAAATGAAAAGCAAATTACTGGAAACTATTTTATATAGCAAGGAGAAGTACAATTAATTGTCTTAAATAATTGTAATTACATTTAATAAACAGTTACTCTGCATCAGACAATATTCTGAGCACTAGGAACATTAAGGTGAACAAAATCCTAGTCTATACTTTCATATGGATTACACTTTACTGGATAGATTTAAAAAAAAATAGCTGGTTTATTTTGTGGAAAATAAATCATAGATTCTCTCCAATTGGAGTAAGTGGTCTTCTTTCAGAAGGGATATACCATAAGCGGCATGATTAAGCACATGGAATGAGACCAAATTGGGTGAAAATCCTAGTTCTTTCATAAAAGAGTTTTGAGACCTGAATGAGTTTGAAAGAGTGATCAAAGCAATCTTTTACTGTAAAATCAGATATAAATAAAATAGACTGTAATGCATATCAATGATAAAGGAATAGAAAATGAGATATATAATTACTTCAAATACTATGATAAAAGATTATAACCTATGAATTACAAATTGATTTAAAAATTCAATTGACTAATTAATTTTATTATTGTGGTATAATTCATATTTGTGAAGAATTCTCAAAATTATGAAAAAGGATGAATATATAATTATAAGAGTAGATGCCAAATATTCAAATGAAAGATTTTAAATCCAGTCTATGAAAAATTTTATGGAAATTATTTATAGTGAATAAAATAGAAGCAATCACAATATTTATAATATTTAAATTTTCTGTAACTGAAAATAAGTAATAGTCATTTACAAGTACTACAAAGAAATACAATGCAAACATTATAGCTAAGCCATACCCAAATATATCAAAGGTGGGGGGAGGAAAGACAATTATATGGGTAATATCCAGGGAATAACTGAAGGGGAGAAAGTTCTCTTCAAAAGAAACAAAATTAAGATGGACTTGATTTTTCTTATTTAAATTACCTGGAATACACAAATAAATTGTTGAGAGTTTTAAGGGATAGATAACTGAAGAATTCTCTAAGAAAATGTTAATAAAAATAATGATAACAAGATACCTGTGTTACTTTTATGGATAAAAATGAAAATAATGCATTAGAAAAATAATAATTATTATAATCCAAGTTGATTTTGTGTCTCTTTTATGAAGGATATATAATTAAATCCTCAGAAACAAACCTAGGAGTTGGATGGATATTAGTTTTAGATAGGTCAGTTGCCTATAGTTATACTAATAGTAAGATCCAATCCTTGTATTACTGTAGCAATAATCAAGTATCTATTTATATGGAAAAGCAATAATAGAACAATCTATATTAATAAAAGCCTAAGTGACCACTACGACAGAATGACCGGAATGACCAAAATGACTGGTCGCTATGACGTGCACTGACCACCAGGGGGTAGATGTTCAACACAGGAGCTGCCCCCAGCCTTCAGGACCTGATTGCCAGTGGGGCTTGCTGGCCAACCTCTTGGTTCCCCCCCCGGACAGCAGGTCTCGATCACCTGATTGGGGCTAGGCCCCAAGGCTGGGACAGGGAACCAGGGATGGGTGGCGGCAGTCGCAGCCCCTTTCCCAGGGGGGCCAAGGGCCAGCTCCCTCCTTGGGGCCGGCAGTCAACCTCCTGGATTCCTCCTCCTGTCCCCCCACCCTCCCCGGCCAACAGGTCCTGATCGCCCAATCCGGGCCGGGCCCCAGGCTGGGACGGGGAACTGAGGATGGATGGTGGTGGATGCAAGCGAAGAGGGAAGGAGGATTTGGGGAGGTGGGGAGGTGTGGAACTGCACAGTGGGGGGGTGTGGACGGTTAGGGAAGGAGGAGGCAGGGAGGCGGGGACCCTGATCTGTCCTGATCACCAGCCAGGCCTAGGGACCCCACCCATGCACGAATTTTGTGCACCAGGCCTCTAGTATTATCTATAATAATAAAAGCATAATATACTAATTAGACCAGACTGCCGAAAGACCTTCTGGATGTCATTCTGGATGTCCTTCTGGATGGAGCTGCTGCAGCGGGGGCCAAGGCAGAGGCGGCTAGGGGTGATCAGGCAGGCAGGCGAGCAGTTAGAGGCGATCAGACAGGCAGGTAGAGTGGTTAGGGGCGGTCAGACAGGCAGGCAGGCAAGCAATTAGGAGCCAGCAGTCCCAGATTGTGAGAGGGATGTCCGACTGCCTGTTTAGGCCTGATCCCACTGCAGAATCGGGCCTAAACCAGCAGTTGGACATCCCCCGAGGGGTTCCGGATTGCAAGAGGGTGCAGGCCGAGCTGAGGGACGCCCCCATGCATGATTTCATGCACCGTGCCTCTAGTCAAATATAAAAGTATAAATAAGATGCTTTGCCTATTTACCCTTCTTGATGTGATTATCTGAAAACATAATTCTGTGAAGAGATGAATCACAACTGAGAATCTCATACATCGGAAAGTTTTAGAAAAACATTGGAAAGTTATGGTTTAAAGAACTAGAATCTTACAAAGAAGTTAGGAGTTTAAGGGTCACACTGACTAGGTGTAAAAGTCTGGTTCTGCTCAATAATGACTCTAGGAACTTGGAAAAGTTCTTTGAATTCTGATTCCAGTAAATTGGGAATAATAATACGACTCACCCCATATGCTGAAAAAACAAAAAAAAATTGTTAACATTCTTAGAATAGGGCCAGGTATGTTTTAGCTCTAAGTAAATGTAAGCTTATACTATTATTACCAAGTCTGGGAAATGGTTAGACAAAGAAGCATGTCCAGATGGATTATGTAAGCATTGCCACAAAATTTAGATTATAAATGTCAACAAAAATTATTAAAAGGGAGTTAACTCATTAAACAAACTTAGTTAAAGTCATCATCTCAGGGTCAGGCTCGAAAAATTCCTTTTAGACAGTTTGTTTACGCAACATATTGTCATTTTCCTCAGATTATTTTCTTCATGTAGTCTTTTAGTAACTTGTGCATCCATAATTAAATTATTTTATACTGATGTTTTAAATTGTGCAATAAGAAGAATCTAATATCCAAGTAAATGAACTTAATTGCTTTTAGCAGAGATTTTTTAGAGATGATGCAATGACTACTGCCAGTAGCTCGCTGCTTGAAATGCTGGCATACCTAATTTAGATATTCAATTGTATGACTCTGAGAAAAATAACTCATAGTATGTAAAAACTGGCTCCCTTTGCAGTGCTGGCTGGACATCCATCCCTAAGTGAAAAGAAAGTAACTAATGCCCACAAAAAAAAACAAAATAAAATGAAACACTTTGCTATCTTGAGGAAGCTCCTCAAAATAGTCACAAGTTCGGTTTCTGAAGAACAGCAACTCAAGAGCTGCCGGGGGGTGTTCTGAGAGAAAAGCTACCAAATTTAAAATTATACGTTCAAATAAAAGCCATGTGTAGGATTAGGTCATGTAGTTGTACTAAATCTTACAGAAAGATTCATATAAGCACACACACACAGGCAGACATTTTAGAATGTTTTTGAACATGAAAAATCAATTTAAGTACAACAGAAACATACAATCATAACTTAGAAATATATTTATCTATCTACTCTACAAAAATCTTCCCATCAGAATATTTTAAAATAATAATCTGTGGCAAAAAAGAAGCTAAATTCCACTAACAGAAATATGGTAAATAAAATATGATGGGTTACTTTCTGCAAGATGGTGATCTTAAGTGTAATATTTACTCTTTCCCTCTGTATGCATTCTTTTGTATATCCTTCAGGGTTTCAAAAATGATTACATATCACTTTGTAATCAGAAAATAAAAAAAAATTTTAATAATGTAAACCTTTAAATAGTTTGTCAAAAAGAAGTATATAAAAGCTTATATTAGAAACTCTTCTGTTTGAGACTACGTTTCCCAGAGCTATGTAAACATTTAGACTATTTTTACAACTTTCATGCTTGTCTGTAATTCTGTTTTAATGGTTAAAGTAAGATTTGCTCTAGATAACCGTATATTCATTACTTTACAAGCATATCCGTGTAAGTATTATATTCAGGTATTACACACGTTTCTAGGGGGTGATAAAATATTGCTGAAGTATATCAGCATGTGGAAGAATAAATAAAAGTCAATGAAGAAAATGAAGTTCCAACAATAGAGATTAAAATGAATAAGCTGTTCCATCTATGGAGATAATTATTTGTGGTTAAACAATAGACATGTACCACATAATGATGTTTCAGTCAAAGACGGGCCATATATAGGGGAGTGGTATACCATGTAGCCTAGATGTATAGTAGGCTATACCCTGTAGGTTTGTTTAACTGCACTTTATGATGCTTGCACAATGACAAAGTCGCCCAAGGAAACATTTATCGGAATGAATCCCCATCATTAAGCAGCATGTGGCTGTAACTGGTGTGTCCACTAAGTGCCAAAAGCAGAATAAAACAAAGAAAAAATACGTTTGAAAAATACAGGGAAATAAAATTCATGATTTTCTTTGCATGAATAATCTACCTACCAATTTTAAAACTGAAATTATCAATATTATAACATCATTTTCCCCACTATTTATTATAATAATTTAAAAAAATGTATAGCAAAGTTTATCACATTTTACACTGAAAATCTTTTTACCAACCATGTAGAGCCTACCATTAATAACATTTGAGTCATTAACATATACCTATTGTTCATTTCTCTATTTATCTATCCAAGTATTTATTAATTTTATTTTGGATACTTATCAAGATAAATAGCAGACATCAGTACAATCACCTATATCTTTTTTTAAATATATTTTATTGGTTTCTTACAGAGAGGAATAGAGAGTTAGAAACATCATTGAGAGAGAAACATCGATCAGCTGCCTCCTGCACACCTCCTACTGGGGATGTGCCCGCAACCAAGGTACATGCCCTTCACCGGAATCGAACCTGAGACCCTTTGGTCCGCAGGCCGACGCTCTATCCACTGAGCCAAACAAACCGGTTAGGGCAATTCACCTATATCTTTTAGCATGCAATTTATTTATTTATTTATTTTTTTAATATTTTTTTATTTTTCGCTTGAAGTATTACAAAAGGTATTACATAAGTGTCCTTTTTTTCCCCCCCGCCCTTGACACACCCCTACCCTCCCTTACCCCCCAGTGTCTTATGTCCATTAGTTATGCTTATATAGCATGCAATTTATTAAGTTAAGCTCAATATTTGTTTAAAGTGTTTTTGTTTAGATTTTTAATTTTATAAAAATAAATGATTCAGTCATTATTTTAATATTTTCCCTTTACTTAACCTTTTATTTTGAAATAATTTTATGCTTATTATCCATATCAAAAATAGAATAAATAATTCACATAAACGTTTTACCTAGCTCTCCCAAGGATTAACCTCTTACATAATCACATATAGTTATTAATATCAGCAAAACAGCCTGATAAAATACCATAAATAATCTATTTAACTTATTAAAATTGCACTGATTTCCAAATAATGCCCCTCTTTAGTCAAGGATCCAATTCAGGATCACAAATTGCATTTACTTATGGTCCTTCCTGTTTTTCCATGACCTTCACGCTCTTGGAGAATGGTCTTCAATTTTATTGGTGTCCTCATGATTAGATTCACACTTTTCTGCCAGAAAAGCACTAATGTGCCAAGTGTCCATGGAGAAACTTTTACCAGTAGTCTGGCCTTTTGTAAGAAGACGTTAGAAGAGGGCCACGACTTTCCAGTAGAGAGTATGTATATTTGTAGGCTCCTAAAGACAGACAACACATACTGTGCACTCTTGAAAATGATTTGTATACCGAGGATACTGATTAAAATGGTTCTGACCACTGAGTAGCTACCTTACTCACAAGTTAAAAGTGGAACTGCCAGCTTTAGAGTTCAATAAGAATATTTCAGTTTTTCAAAGAGCTCACAAAAATTCTCTCTAGGCTACCAAAGCAAAGAGACTAAATCAGCAATTCCATTTTTTCATTCATACTTTAGAAAACAAATGAAATTGTGTTTCAATTATACTTTTACACTGCCACTTTAAACTTTTAAAATCACTGCTATATCCCTAAATCATTGTGTAAAAGATGTTCTTACCCAGTTATCAGAGAAATAAGGAATAGAAATAAAATCAGCCTAGTCAAATCAGCAAGATACAGTATTTTTGTTTCTTTATATTATCACACATATTTTAGTTTAACATCTGTTCAATGACATCTCAGACTATATTTTGGGATGTGTGACAATTTCTTTTTCACAAATACTTTACTCACAACTCAGGATGTTCTCATTAATTGTGATTTGTAAAGGAAGTGTTTAACTCTGGGCAGATGCTGAGCAGCATGAGTATGGAACTGGGTTCAAAATGACACATGAAATTCACAAGTGGTCACGGATAGCCAGATGGTATTGGCATCTGAGAGATTTATTACACCAACTTGGCAATAAAACATGTGTGATCACTAATTTAACATACAAAACCGGTCCAGGAAAAAAATGTTTATGTTAAACAGATTTCCTCTCTAAATATGAGGTGCAACATATTTTATTACATAGTTTTATTTCTCTATTGAGAGAACCAAATATAGAAAAGCAAATCTCTCTTGTGACAAGAATCCCATTCATTTAGGAAAAGTCTTGCCTATATAAGCAAATTGAAGTTAAATAGATGCACAATTCTCAAGATAGTGCAGGCCATGGAAACCAGAGTGTAGGCAATTTGTTGAAATTATTACCTTGGTCCTACACTTGACTTCGTTTGGAGAGATGCTCTGTTTTTACATATCACAGTGGCTAAAATGCTGAAAACTCCATGTCAAGAAATGTAAATTTGGTTTTAGATTACTAGAACTCTCTTTATGCTAATTACTAAATATTTTCTTAGGAAACCAAAATATGTAAGAATTTTCCAAATTGAATTTATAAGCAGGAAACTCCCTGGAATATATTTTCTTTTTTTGCCTCCTAGCTACCTACAACTCTTTTATTATCATCTCAAACATCACCACATATATGAAGATTTCCTAATTTCCTCCACCATCGTTGGAGGCACTCTTCTCGGAGTTCTCTGGCAACCACATACACCTCTGGTATAGGCCTCCTACAGTCTACCAAAAGGGCATGCGAAAGCTAACTTGGTATCATTTGGTGTCAGGTGTTACCAGTTTCTAAGCTGTGCAATGCAGATAAGTGGTTTTGTTACTCAGTTTTCCATTTGGTAAAATAAAGATGATAATACCATCTCCACAAGAGCTTTACTTTTCAAATTACATTATATAATACTAGAGGCCTGGTGCACAAAAATTTGTGCACTCGGATGGAAGCGGGGGGAGGTCCCTCAGCCTGGCCTGTGCCCTCTCACAGTCTGGGACCCCTCAGGGGATGACCACCTGCTGGTTTAGGCCCGCTCCCTGGGGGATTGGGCCTAAGATGGCAATCAGACATCCCTCTGGCAGCCCGGCAGCCCTCAGGGGATGTCCACTTGCCAGCGGGGAGCAGGCCTAAACTACAGTCGGATATCCTTAGCGCTGCTGAGGAGGCAGGAGAGGCTCCCACTACCACTGCTGTACTGGCAGCCATCAGCCTGCCTTGTGGCTGAGCAGAGCTCCTCCCATGTGAGAGCGCCCTGACCACCAGAGGGCAGCTCCTGCATTGAGCGTCTGCCCCCTGGTGGTCAGTGTGTGTCATAGTGACCAGTCATTCTCAGTCCTTCTGCTGTTAGGGTCAGTTTGTTTATTACCCTTTTACTACATAGGATAGAGGCCTGGTGCATGGGTGGGGGCTGGCTGGTTTGCCCTGAAGGGTGTCCCAGATCAGGGTGGGGGTCCCGCTTGGGTGCCTGGCCAGCCTGGATGAGGGGATGATGGCTGTTTGCAGCTGGTCACACCCCCTTCAGGGTGGGGGTCCCCACTGGGGTGCCTGGCCAGCCTGGATGAGGGGCTGATGGCTGTTTTTAGGCTGGCCACACCCCCTTAAGGGTGGGGGTCCCCACTGGGGTGCCTGGCCAGTCTGGGTTAGGGGCTGAGGGCCGTTTTCAGGCTGGCGGGTGACTGAAGCTCCCAACATCTCCTTTTTTCTTTTTCTTTTTTTATTCTGGGATTTATTTACCTTCTATGGCTGTCACTGGAGCTGAGAGCTGGCTTTAGCTCTGAGGCCCGGCTCCAGCTTGAGGCCTTGGCTGCTGAAAGCAGGTATCTGGGTTTGTTTGGCTTCTATAATTGAAACACTGTTGCAACTCCAGCTCTGAGGCCCTGCTGGCTGAAAGCAGGTTTCTGGGGTTTGTTTAGCTTCTATAATTGCAACATTGTTTCTTAGAGTGCAGCTCAGAGGCCGGCAGCAACAGGCAGGTAACCTTGGCTTCCTCCATCACTGGAGCAAGCAAGCCTCCTGTTTGCTTCAGCTGCCTGGCTGCCGATCTTTAAACATGGATCCTTTTTAGCGAAACAGTCATAAAGATCAAAGGACAATGGCTCATTACTAGAATCCCATTCTGTCATTAGTAACTATCCAGTCCATCATCATATCATAAAAAAAAAATATCTTCCAGGATGAGGCCACTCAGGTTTTCAAGCTTTCATTTAAATTGTCAGGTTCCCAAATGAGGGGTGATATCAGTAAGATGTGGCTTCACCCTTTCAGGCATTGAGTATAATAATCATCTCTTGCTCTGTGCCTCTTTTGAGTTGTTAATGTAACATTGATTTTTCATTAGTACATAACGCATGTATTCATTCCCTTACCATCAGTAGCAGCTATTTTTCCTGTTCTTCATCACCTGCCTCAACTATAAAATAGATAGTCATTTAACTAGCAAAATTAGTTTCTTCTGGAAGAGCAGAGAACTTTGCAATGTGGGACAATAGGCTATGGCAAATCATAAGTAATCTGAAGAGACAGAGGGAAGGTTAGTTCTTATTAGGTTTTAGGAGAAAATTGGAAGGATCATTTTGAACAAAAGTTGATTGGAGAAGAACTAGAGTTCGAGTTTGTGGCGGTTTCTCATTGGCCAGAAGCTGTGGCAAGTGGGTTGTTGCTGGAGCAGGGAGGGGACTTCCTTATTTTTCTTAAAAGAGAAAATTCCTCTGTGAAAAATTTATCTCCTTATCAAAATAATTGTTATCTTCCTTCTTCCTGCTGGTTATATAGGCTGAAACCATCTGTATATTTGTGAGAGCTCCCCGTAGGGCTGCCAAACTCCATTTTAAATGAGGCTTCCTTTATTTATTTTCACACCATTTATACCCACATGTTTCCAACTTTGGAAGGATCTGATTGGCCACTGTGCTCATCTGGATAGCAGGAGGCAATACTAGTCTAGCAAGTCCCTCCCTCGGTGCACTCCTGTTCACATGGACTAAGGTTATATAGAAGCCACCTGTGGGCTCTCTTTACCATCAGGAAATATAGCTGCATTCACTGTGAATCCTAACTTGGCAGATGGGGTGAAGACAAATCCTGTCCCACCAGGCCCTCAGGCACTGGGACATAAAGGTTAAAAACATAGCAATAGTATTTTGCTCTGAAAGTATCTCCACCCTGACCAGTTTGGCTCAGTGGATAGAGCGTTGGGCCACAGACTGAAAGGTCCCGAGTTTGATTCCGGTCAAGGGCATGTAGCTTGGTTGCTGGCTCGATCCTCAGTGGGGGGCATACAGGAGGCAGCTGATCAATGTTCCTCTCATCAATGTTTCTAACTCTCTATCCCTCTTCCTTCCTCTCTGTAAAAGAATCAATAAAAATATATTTTAAAAAAAAGAAGAAAGTATCTCAGCTTCCAGTCCCTGTAGTTGCAGCCTTGGTCCTATAACCACTGCTTCCAGTAAGGGAGGGAAAACAAGTTGTGGTGATGGGCGGATGGCATACCAGCACCTTCTCTATACCATAATCCCCATATCCAACAGAAAAAAAGGTAAGTCCACTCAGGAGGACACTCCTTTAGCCCTCCTTGTTCATGTTGAGTGGGAGCACACACTTGTGAATGCATATAAGCCAGCTATTCATGCTTTTATTTCTCTCTGTTTTAAACAACCAAAGTTTTAATGGCCTGATCTAGTTTATCAAACGAGTAGCCTGAGGAATATATCTCTTTGCCCCTTGTTGGACATTATCTGCTATAAAGCAAGTTCCTTGGTTTGAAGAAATGATGCTCAACTGCCCAGGTTGGGTTCATGTCTTCTGTCTGGTTCGTGTATGGCTCAGAGCATTTGCATCCACCACCAGCTAAGGAAAGCTCAGTCTACACTCAATGTCTATTCTTCTCAAGACTCATTTGTAGCCCCTCAGAGCCACCAGCATCAGTCTCACCTGCCAGCAAGTTGGAGCTTCCCACCAGAGAATCTGCCACATGGCCATCTGCAGTCTCTGTCTTTTTTTTAAGACAGACAGTTATTGGGATTTGTGCCTCAGAAGGTGCAAGAAGAATATGTCTATGTTAAGTCCATCTCTGCATTGCTTCCAATACTCAATGTCCACTTATTTCATGGGCCCAGGTAGCTACCTTAAATCAGCACATGTAATATCTGCTTGTTGATTCCAATCACATTCTAAACCTGGAAGGAGGTTGTCCTGATGGACATCAATATGTTCTACTTTAATGCACCTGTCAAATCCATAGGGCTGTGCCCATATGGGCATGCTTGTAATAGGCCAAGTTTCCATTGCCCTTCTGCCCAACCACATGGCCAAGGTCTTGGCTACTGCCCATCAGTCACCAAAAACCCAAACATTAAGGCTTTTATCACTGTTCAGTTCTGTCTGCTACGAAAACATCATGCTATTCAGCCTGCTAAGCTGAGGTGTTTTTACCTTCTTTTATCGGAGGGTAGCCTTCCAAGCAGATGTTGGCCATTAATCTTGAAACTGCCATTTATAAACCAAGAAGCTCTGTTGTGAGCTGTTTATAGGGATATAATCCAGCAACACCTCACACAGTTCAAGAGTCAGTCCTAAGATAAAGAGGCTCACTGTTTGTATCTCCTCCTTGCATTCTGCAGGTAGCATGATCCTGTACGAACCATTTCCATTTTATTGTGGAACTCTTCTGGTCAATGTCTCTTCTTTTTGCATACAATATTTTAGTGAGATTTCTACATTGGGCATGAATTACCAGCATCATAAAAATAAACTTTATTTTAATAACACAATTTAAGCAATTTAAAAATTAAGTAGAATGTCAAACTGATCAACAGAATCTTTATAAGCTGTTTTTAAGAGATGAGATGAGGAGCTATTGAGATTTAGAGAGACATTAAATTGAAGTACAATTTTTTTTCTCATAAACTCATTTGTGTTGTGATTCTAAATGATTAAAGACTTTGTAAATTATTTTCTGTTCTTCTGATTCTATATCTAAAACATAGATGATAATATTTGATCAAAGAAATTAATAAAACAAAGATTAAACAATATCCAATAAATGTATTTGTGCTCGTATAAATGTAATGGAATCAATGCACATTATATTTGCACGCATGTTCCCTGTCAGGTGAAATCCATTGTATGTCTCCAGAAGACTCCAATAAGTTTATACTAGTCACAACAAATACTATTGGTATGACTGATTTAATCATGAAGAAATTGCTTTAAACTACTTGAGTTCTAATTATAAAATTAGGCCAGGTTGAAGACTAACTCTTCATGTAATTATTTTTAATAACTTGTTTTGGCTTGCCAACAACTGATAGACACAATAGTTCTGAGAATACAAGAAGAAGAGACTTGTTTTTTGCACATGAAATTGTTCCTAGCTAAGAAGTATAGTAAAATAACCCTCACAACCCAGTAATGCATTTTATGAAATTATAAAGAAACTAGAGGCCCAGTGAGCACGAAATTGTGCGTAGTTAGGGTCCCTAGGCCTAGCCTGGCCTCCATCGCATGGCCCCCGCCCCTCCACTGCTTCGCGATCCCCGCGACTGCTATGCGAGGCTCCCCCACCCTCGACTGCTGCGCGAAGCTCACTGCTGGATGCTCTGTGAAACCCACACCCCACCACTGCTCCACGAGGATCCCCTCACTCCGTCACTGCTTCGCAAAACTTGCTGCCACCCGCTGCCGCCTGGGTGACTTCTCCACTAAGCTCACCGCCACCCCACGAAGTAGCCAGCCACTGCCACTCAACAGTCCCCAGTCCTGCTCCACCGCCAGCCCGGCCCCCAAGGCACCATCAGGAGCAGGGGAAGGTGGAGAAGCCCTCAGGGGAGATCGGGGCAGCAGCCTCCACTCGCACCCACTGACAGCGCCAAGCGATCGGGGCCAGTGCCGGCAGCAGGTGCGAACACTGGGCAGGACTGCGGCACACAGGAGCAAAGAATTTTCAGTAACCACTAGAGGCTCGGCCGATGACAGCAACTGGTGCTCCGCCTTGGTCTGGTGCTCCCGCTCACCTGCTCCACCATCCTGCAGTGGCCAACGCCTGCCATGTTCCGTGCTCTGCCTCCTGCTGCCGATGCCTGCCATGTTCTGTGCACGCCCCCTGGTGGTCAGTGCACATCATAGAGACCGATTGTTCGTTGTTCAGTTGTTCTGTTTGATCTATTTGCCTATTAGGGTTTTATACATATAGATGGCAGGTGAGGTTTCATGAAGTGGCATTGGAAACCGAAGTTTGGTGTGTTGTCACACGAAAAGAAGGTATAGGGTTACAATTACCTTCACAACTTTGTAGAAATTTGGAATAGAGTGAAGCTGAGAAGTAAGTTAGTAACTAGTATTTAAGACCACATTCATTTCTGACTAGACTGGCTGCACTTATGTACATTTAATATTGAAACAATGCAATTATTCCACATAGAACCCATATTCTAATTAGACAAATAAGGTCTTTTAAACTCTTTTCTTTATCCAAACAAGGACCCAATTGATGCCTTATGTTTTCAGTCTCTTTGATCTAGAACAGTTTATTAGCCTGATGTATTTATTATTTTTTTTCCAGAGCAGTGCTAGCATTGCTATATTTTTAATGTTGCAGGTAATCTGTTTTGCACAATGTTTTCAATTTGGCTTGCTTGATTGTTTTCGCATAATTAGATTCGAGTTAATTTTTAACAGAAATATCTTCTAAGTGATTTTGTGTTATTCTCAGGGTATCACATCCTGAGGCCTGTGATGTCAGATTGTTTCCTTATTGCTGATGTTAAGTTTCATCACTTAATTAAAGTGGTGTCTGTCTGTCTAATTGTTATATCAAAAGGTACAGACTGCTCTTTGTAAAGAATTATTCATCTGTGAGGTGATGATTTGAAGTTATGTAGTCTGTTTTACAATCTTTGGCTCAATGTTTAGCAACAATTCATAAATCTTTCCTAAATTATTTTTTTACTATTTTTTGTGTGAAATGCTGATTTTTCAAATTCTATTATTGATTCTACACTTACAGTTGGTATTTTATGTGAGAGAAATTTGAGCAGGATTTAACCTGATAAGAAAACTTAATATTTCCAGATAGTGGAAAATACATACCATTAAAATACTTTACCATAATACCCAGTTATACTTTCTATAAATTTCAAAAGATAGCCCATCTTTATTTTAGAACAAAACATTGTTTCTAATTTTAAAACTTATTTAAGACATTTTTTTTCTCTAGCACTAGTTTAGTCACCACTTGGTTAAACTATGAGAAAAAACACATAATTTTTAAAACAACATAATTTTTGAAACAAAGGAAATACCTACTTTCCAGAGATGGTGTAAGAACAATTCATTTACTTTAGTGAAGTGTTAAAATGAGATATGACACAAGTTCTAAGAACTATTTCTATCTCTTCTGGGCTGAAGAACAAAATTGAAAACACACTATGTCCTCCTACATACTTTTTGAGGCAATCAAAATATTTTTTCTTTCCTCATGGTAACAATTATAAAGACCAAATAGAATAAAATAATCAAAATGTTGTAACATCACTGGACTAACAATATGTTGGGAAACACTCCTGTCGCCCATAACAACAAGTGAATTTGTTACCGCTCATTAGCTCAGAAGACTGCGTGAGACTGCCTAGAGAACTCCCAGAAAAAGCTTTAAAGTAAATTCATAAAATTAGACTAAATTAAACTACTTGAAAATCTAATTGGAGTCCTATGAAGAAAAATTAAACATAGTAACTGCAGATAGATTCTTGCGTGGCTGCTGTGCAGACTAACATCTGGAGAGCATGTTTATTTTCCTCCATATGTTGAAATGAAATTTTTTCTTGAACAAGTTGACCTAAGCAAATATTTTCAGGAATAATTATAGTTTGTGAAACTTTAAATGGAAATATGGTCTCAAAGTTGGCAACATCTCATTTTTACAGTGATACGGCTAGTGGTATTCCTTACTTTTCCTTACCTGGATTATATTAGAATCTTACTTATTCTTTTAAAAATATATTTGTATTGATTTCAGAGAGGAAGGAAAAGGGAGAGAGAGAGAAAAACATCAATGATGAGAGAGAATCGTTGATTGGCAGCCTCCTGCATGCCCCACACTGGCGATCTAGCCCATAACCTGGGCATATGCCCTGACCGGGACTAGAACAGTGACCTCCTATTTCATAGGTTGAAGCTCGATCATTGACCCATGCCAGCTGGGCTTACAATCTTACTTCTAATTCCAAGTTTTCTTTCTTTCTCTGTTTTCCCCCCTTGCAGATTAATAGTTTTGGAATTGTAACTCTGCGCACTACCTGCTGCTTTATGAAAAGCCCAATTCTTAAATGTTCTGTAATCTGATCACATTCTATCTGTTGTGTTGACTAGTTTCAAATGATTTCTGTGCAATTTATTAAAATCATTATTGCAACTATGTGTTTTGCCAGACGATGTCAACACATGCCCCAGTTAAAAAAAAATGTTTACATAAGAATTACAATACATGATGAACATGCACATGTAATTAATTATATCACAAGGGTTGCATGGAGAAGGAATAGTTATTTTCTTAGTGGACAAAGGTAAAAAGTCAAATAGGAGGCCACTTATGAGTTGTGTGCTGAAAGATTAAAAAGACTTTACCGGGCAAATGAGAAAGGATGTGGAACCTGAAAATAGCCTTTCAGCTGAAAGTTTATGTGTGGGGGTGGGGAGTGCGTAGACAAACTGTGGTAGTAGGTTGAATAGCAAAGAATTGTTGCAGGTTTGGTTAACTACTTAGTTATTTATAGCTGCTATAACAAACTATCAGAGACAGGGTAGCTTATACGTAACAGCAATTTCTTTCTCACAGTTTTGGAGGCTGGAAGTCATAGATCAGAGTGCCAGCAGAGTCAGTTTCCAGAGTGGGCCCTCTTTTGGGTTGCAGATTGCTGCTTTATAGATGTATTCTCACATAATGGCTAGCGATCAAGAGAGCTCTTTGGAGTCCCTTTTATAAGGGCAGGGGTCCCTTCCATGAGGGCTCTCCATCCTCTTGACCAATTACCTCCCAAATGCCCCACATTTGAGGTTAGAATTTTTACCATTAATACCATCACATTAGAGGCTAGAGTTTTTACATATGAATTTTGGAGGAAAACAAGCTTTCAGTCCATAATAACTACAATTGAAAAATCCCATTGTAGCCCTAGCCGGTTTGGCTCAGTGGATAGAGTGTCGGGCTGGGGACTGAAGGGTTCCAGGTTCGATTCCAGTCAAGGGCATGTACCTTGGTTGCAGGCACATCCCCAGTAGGTGGTGTACAGGAGGCAGCTGATCGATGTTTCTCTCTCATCGATGTTTCTAACTCTCTATCCCTCTCCCTTCCTCTCTGTAAAAAAAATCAATAAAATAAATATTAAAAAAAAAGAAAAATACCATTGCAAGTTTTTGCAAGATAGGGGAAGAGACAGTATAACATGTTAGAAAAGTAGGCCGCTTCCACAGTCATGATAGCTTTTTCTTCTAGGGCATACTATTCAATAATTATCAGTTCATGTCCAAACTGGACTGCTTCCAAATATTCAAGTATAGCCCAGCCGGCATGGCTCAGTGGTTGAGTGTCTCCAAATAAACCAGGAGGTCACAGTTTGATTCCCAGTCAGGGCACATGTCTGGGTTGTGGCTTGATCCCCACGGGGGCGTGGGGGGCATGCAGGAGGCAGCTGATCAATAATTCTCTCTCATCATTGATGTTTCTTTCTCTCTCTCCCTCTCCCTTCCTCTCTGAAATCAATAAAAATAAATAATAAATATTATTCAAGTATAAGTGTGTGTGTGTGTGTGTGTGTGTGTGTGTGTTACCACATGTGTGTTGTTTACTGAGTTGTGTTTAGGACTTGTTAAATTTGAGAAGTCTGTGTTTAAAGGAAGTGGTAGTTGGTCTTTGAAATTTTCACCTAAATCATTAAATAAAAACTTCAGTTTACTGTTAGGCAAAAATGATGCATTTTCTTCAAAACTTGACCCTTGCCTATTTTTTCTCAGGTCAACAGGCTACAAAATATTTAGAGGGAAGGGATAATGTTATGTTTATCTGGGGTCTAGCATAATAGCTGAGTGTTAATTAGTATTTTCAAAAAATTGGTTGGAGAAAAAAATAAACTACATGTAGTGGGAATTTTTTATTTTTGTAATGACATTTGTTGCTTGTGATTTCTGGCATCGCTTAATCTACCTCCAGTTATCAGATCATAATTATCAGATCATGTCCAAACTGGACTGCTTCTAAATATTCAAGTATAGCCCAGCTGGGGCTCAAGTGGTTCAAATCTTTCAATAATTAAATTTGTGATAATACTCTGAAGAAAGCATGTGACTTCTAGAGAAATTAACAGCATTTTTCTATTTCCCATTATCTTGATTTGGGTTTCTCCAAAAGCAGAGCATGAAACAAGAATGTTACTGTGTATAACAGGGATGGAGAAGCAGGGAGATTAAAATGGGGAAAGAGAAAAAGCCAGTAAAAGATGTTTAATTAATCTACGTTTCTGAATTAGGCAGAGCAGCAGGTGCTAAGAAAGTATACAGAACGCCTTAGACAGTGGTGTGTCTGAAGGCTGGGACCTTTATCCATTGCAGTTATTCCCCATTGGTTGAAGGCTGCCCTCTGGTCCATAAATTTCCCTGCCAAGTTAGGCTACACCTGCAGGCGGAGCAGACTCCCCAGGCTTCAGAGAAAGCCTTGAGGCAGAAAAGTGAAGATGCTTGTGGAGTACTAGCTTGAGGCAGGTCACTGTCAGCATGCACAACTGGGACAAAAATCATAGATTAGCCCGGGGGTGTGATGTTGGCCACCAAAAACATCCCTGTTCCTCTTCTGTATAAGCCTGGTTCTTCAGCTCTGTCCTTTTTGTGAACTGACCAATACTCTCTTTTTGCTTAGGTAAATCTGTCAGTTATTTGGAGCTTGCAAACAAGAACCCTAGTTGGTACATGTTTCCCAAGTAATTTTTCTGAGGTTCAATCCATTCTTGTTTTTCTAAATGATCTTACTCTTAATCATTTTAGGCATTATTTTGCTAAAAATTGTTACCTTGGTTTCTTGAGTATTTAGCATGAATGCTCAATGCATCCCCTTCCATTTTTCTGATTCACTTATATACCTCTTACACTGATGATGTCAAAAGTAATTTCAAAGGTGTTTAGCCAGGCCAATGTGGTTCAGTGGTTGAGCATTGATCTCACAGTTCGATTCCTGGTCAGGGCATACATCTGGGTTGCAGGTTCAATCCCCAGTTGGGGACATGCAGGAGGTAACCAATCAATGATCCTCTCTCATCATTGATGTTTCTATTTCTCTCTCCCTATCCCTTCCTCTCTAAAAGCAATAAAAATATATTTAAAAAATATGTTTAAACTACAAAATCGTAGATAAGTTTAACATTTTATAAAACTTCTCAGCCCCTCACACTGAGTCTGAAGCACAAAGAGGTGCTCTATAAATGCTTATTGCATGACTGAGTAGAATTTAAAAGCAAAATATATTCCATTGGGTTGTTCAGGGTCTACAGTTGGTACTGACTAAACAGAAAACACAGTTATCAATATTGAGAGAGGGAAAAATCTCCTAAACAAAATTGGCAAGTTAGTATTTCCATTAGAAATAGGTCAAATATATTCCAAATTCTCCATTGCCTCATTAAATTGTATTTCTCTGTCTTTTTCTGTGAGTTTAAATTGAACTAAAATACCAGAGGGAAATATATCAATGGAAATAATTCAAATATAATTATTTGCCAGTACCTTCTTGCTTGGAATTATTTTTTCTATTGATCCATTTTATGTTGTACTCGGAAGAGAAAGTTTGCCATGAGACAGTACATCATGCTGGGTATTGATCTGCTGTGATGGACTGCTTCACCCATTCATAGTCCTCATTTATGAAGAGCACATTTCTACCATCAGGGACACTTTTGTGCAAAATTCCTAAAGCTTCATGAATCTCTTAAGAATCTCTTCCTTCAGTGAACATATATTATGACTACCCAGATGTGACTCAGTGTAATTTCCAAAAGCTGCACTTCAGAAATACAGCTAGTCCTCAAACAATAAGCACATAAAGATCTGGTAATAAAGTTAAAGAATAATGAATTTTTCAGGCTATTTACTCTCTCCCATGTACTCAGATCATGCTTGATCATCCCTGTGAAACTAGGATGAATAACTCTTAAAATAAAATTAGTCTACAGTTTGATTATAAAGGATGCATGTCCAGAGCTTATCCACAATTCATCTTACTTTTGTACATACATCTTCATTGAATAAAATTAATGGACTCCCCACATTGTGCCTTATAATTAGTGAGTGTTAATATATTTTTATGCTTTAAATTAAATATTAAATCACAAATCAGGAAGATTTTATGACATACCTATTTTTGCCCTTCAGTAAAACATTAAAAATATCAACAGATTTTGATTAGGGATATTTGGAAAAATGTTTTCAGAAAAGCATACAGAAGTTAATATACATTCACCTATTAATTGTTGTGATATTATTGATATTGTATATATTATATTAATTATATTATATTATATTATATTATATTATATTATATTATATTATACTAGAGGCTCGTTGCAGGAAGATTCCTGCAAGAATAGGGCTTCCTGCAGCTGGAGCGAAGCAGAGAAGGGAGCGAAACCCACTGAGGTGGGCTTTGCTCCCACTCCCAGCAGCTGCGGCTGGGTTACCCCTCCTGCCTCCCGCCTCCCACCTCCACAGCCTTGGCTCCATTCCTGTCTCCACCACCTCTACTTTGCTCCTTTCTGTAGCGCTTCGCTTCCATGTTGTCTTCAGTCTTCGCTCCCAGCCAGTATATGCAAATTAACCGCCATCTTGGTTGGGTTAATTTGCATATAACCACTCTGATTGGCTGGTGGGCTTGGCTTAAGGCATAACGAAAGTACAGTCAATTTGCATGTTTGTCTTTTATTAGTGTAGATTATATTATATTAATTATATTATATTATATCATACTATATTAATCATATTATAAATTTATGGTGCACCATTTCTTTAATACACTTTATCGCATTTTGTTTTAACTTGTGTTTTTAGTAATCTAAACATATAAATTACCCTAGGACAGTAAACACTCTATTTTTATGCACATGCTACTCTATTACCTCAATAAATAAATCAAATTTCCAAAAAAAGTACAGTTGATCCTTGAACAACATGGGAATTAGGAGCACCAACCCTCTTGCAGTCAAATATCCACATAGGCAGTGGCTGGCATGGCTCAGTGGTTGAGCCTTGACCTTTGAACCAGGAGGTCATGGTTTCAATTCCCAGACAGGGCACATGCCAGGGTTGTGGGCTCAATCTCCAGTTTGGAGCATGAAGGAAGCATCCGATCAATCATTCTCTCTCATCATTGATGTTTCTATCTCTCTCTTCCTCTCCCTCTCCCTTCCTCTCTGAAATCAATAAAAACATATTTTTAAAAAATCCACATAGAATTTTGACTACCCAAAATCCTATCTATGAACAGCTTATTGTTGACCAAAAGTTTTAATGATAACATTACCAGGCTATTAACACACATTTTGTATACTATATGTATTATATACTCTATTCTTATAATAAAGTAAGCTAGGGAAAAGTAAATATTATTTAAAAACTCATAAGAAAAAAGTATATTTACAGTATTTATTTTAAAAAAATTCTGTGTATAAATGGATCATTGCAGTTAAAAACTGTGTAGTTCAGGGGTCAACTTTAGATTCTTGGTCTCAGGATTTTTTTCTCTAAATGAGTATAGAGAACCTTATCATCAAGCATTCTCCTGGTTATAGCATTGATGAGTTGCATTACCTAATGATTTAGGGCATGTACAATAAACAAATCAGCCGTCTTTTGTGATTATTTTTCTAAAATATAATAAAATAAAAAAGGCTAAAGCAAGAGCTCATTATTTCATTAGTTTTATTATAAACTAGAAATCTGATGCACCGGTGGGGTCCCTTAGCCTGATCTGTGCCCTCTCACAATCCAGGACCCCTCGGGTAATGTTGGGGAGCCCGTTCTGCCTGATCCTTGCAGCCCAGACTGAGGGACCCCACTGGTGCACAAATCCGTGCACCAGGTCTCTAGTATGCATGTAAGATCTTTGGTTAATCTCTTCCCACCCTCCCTCATGCACCTTTCCCTCTGACATTCATCAGTCTGTTCCATGTTTCTATGCTGTGCATTGAGCATCTGTCTCCTGGTGGTCAGTGTGCATCATAACTACCAGTTGAATGGTTGAACACTCAGACAGTCACTTAGGCATATATATATAAAACATATGAAGAGAGTTGGCCATAATTCATATTTTTCAGTTTAGGGTTTCAAATAGTACATTATAGTGTATACAACTGTGAGGAAGAGTGACTGCAATAAGATGGATAAGTCAAGATATTTAACATATAAAATTATCAGCAAGATTTTAATCTAACTCACACCCTTCTGAAAATCAGCTAGTTACTCCAAAAATATGGCATACCATGTATACTATAAGGTATGTGTAACAAAATACCCTGAGGTATTAAGGGTAACTGAATCTGTTACATGAGTCATTTTATGTAAGTCTATATCATCTAAGATTTATTTTTAAAGTTGTTCACATATACCTGGTATAAACTATTATACATTATTTTATCCTCTTATTGACAGTATTTTTTATAGAACATTACTACCATGATGACATTTTCCTCATATTTTAGAACCAAAGGAACACATAGTCAAAATACTATTCATTTTTCAAGTTATTCTGTAATAACTGCTTTCATGCCTCAATTCACTATAATAATCATAGAAAACTATGATGTTCTTTCTTGTGTTTTTTTATTATTTTAATATCTGTATAATTTCTTATAAAGGATCTCAATATCCCTGAGAGAAGGGATGCCTTGCCCCTCTGTATAAGCCTTCTTTGTCTTATAACATAAGGTGCCAGGTGCAGAAGTAGGACACAAAACTCTTTTGGAATATAACTTTAATGAATTGAATAAAATGTAAGCAATTAATGTGTAGGAAATGGTGGAATGGTTAATTTTTAAGGTCAAAACAAATAATGAATATTTCTTCTTGAGAAGGGATTTTGACTGAGACTAAAGAACAAAAAAGTGACACAATACTATATGTTGAAATAACAAAGGGAGTTAAAAGTGATAGTCAAAAGTTCAATTTATTTAAATAGTCAAATTATTTAAATAGATATAGAATTATGCAAATAAAAATAGGGACATTATTTTAAGAATTCTTCAAATACGTGAATATCCAGTATGTCAGTCTTTTTAATGGAACTTTTCCCTATAATGGAAAAAAGATTTGTTCATTTGAGAGAAATTAAAAAGAACAAAAAGCAGAGTTGAAAGATTTTATAGAACATCATGAAATAAATGTCAGAACCAGTGATTCACATACACTCCCCATATGCTAATTTACATGTGAGTAGTATGGGTTGCATATATCAGAATTGTGACATTCACTTCAGGAAGCATTGTAAAACTTCAGCTCTGGTTATAGCATTCACTTTGAATTTCATCTTGATGATGGTGTCATTGCCGAATAGAGAAATTGCTGCCCATATTTTCTGTTCCTATCACATTATGATTCCATGAAGTTGTGTATTTTTGCATGGTAACATTATACCCTGTCAGTTGCATATCAAATATGATGACATTGAAACAAATGAAACATAAATATACGAATTGTTTCTTGCTATTTCATCAAATCTCAAGGTATATCCACAACAAAAAATGAAATTAAAATATTGATGAGAGCAGTTCCCTCTGGACCATACTATATTAAGTAGGGGGAAACTGCATTGAAGTCAGATTCTGGATAGCTAACTTCAAAAATAGTTAATGAAGTAAATATTTACTATGTGTTAAAAAAAATAAGAAGTTCTGCCCTAGCCAGTTTGGCTCAGTGGATAGAGCAGCAGCCTACAGACTGAAGGGTCCTAGTTTGATTCTGGTCAAGGGCACATGCCCGGGTTGTGGGCTCTATCCCTAGTAGAGGGGCATGCAGGAGGCAGCGAATCAATGATTTTCTCTCATCATTGATGTTTCTCTTACTCTCCCTCTCTCTGAAATCAATAAACATATATTTTAAAAGAAATAAGTTTCAAATGAGGTTTATAAAATAAAAGCATTTTTAAATTTTTGCATTGCTTTGTTCTTAAAAATATATCTATTTTGGGTTATGGGAAAGATTAACACTGCAAGGTATTAAATCCTTAGTAATTCATTTTTATTAAATGGCTAAAAACAATTTTAGGAATTAGTATCCTCCCCCCAAAAAGGTAGAAATTAATTATACATTTCTTATGAACAAAGTTGCTTTATGACTATTTCTAGCCTACTTGAAAAAAAAAGTAGTTTTCATTTTATATGCCATAAAAAATCAAAGTTTATAACAAAAAACTTACAATGGTACTAACTGTTGTGGTGACATGACTAGAAATCTATAATTACCCAAATGCTTTATATTTATGCCATCCAAGCTACTGGCTCTCTTTTTTTCCCTTTCTTTGAGCATAATACAGTATCCTGATTCAAAAGAAAAGATATTTGGTGCTATTCAGGGATTAGTAGAGGTTTAAATGTTAAGACTCTGCAACACTATTTCTTCTGAAGAATGCTCATTTAAATTCTTACAGGGGCCCTCAGAGTACATACTGTGCTTAAAAAGGGCATTTGTGGGGAAAAATACTATCTTGGGAATGTAAAATGCAACACGCCACAATAATCTTTGAATATTACAGCACTCTGCTGTTTACAGTGTTCTGAGTACAGCAGAGCAAATATAGCTTAGTGGATATATTTTGCTTAAGCAAATATTTACTGGAAGGTAAAATATGATTGTATTCATTTTAAATTATATGTATAAAATAAAATTTTAGTATTTTTAAAAGGAGAGATCAACTTTATATTAATATGCAGGGTAAGAAATTTCAAATAAGACTTATTTTAAGCAGATTAAATGCGTAATCTCTCTCTTTCTCTAGTCTGGCTCTCCCCCCTTTCTCTCCTTCCTTCCTTACATTATTTTTTTCATTATTATTATTATTACACAGAGGCATAGCACCTTAATTCAAGTAGAAATCTTCTCTATAAGTGGAAAGTATTGTACATGGGTTTTTTTTATAAAAAAAGAACAACATGACTCCTTAATTTTCATTTAATTCTTGTTTATATTTCTCTGACAATGAATTACGATTTCCATTTGTTCTGTGTGCCTTAGAAAATGAAAACGCATAGAGAAAATAATTATCCTCTCAGCCTTTCCAGGGTTTGCTTCAGAATCTAATGTTTGCTCTAACCTGAGATTCATACACACCAAGCAATGGCTCCTTTGGAGACGTCTTTGGGAGTCTTAAGATTTCTGGACAAGTTAGACTGAAGCCTTAGAATCAGTGTCTTTGCCCTAATGATAATCCAAATGGTGCACACCAATTCATTTCCAGAAAAAAACATGTGTTACAGGGGCTACTGTGATTCTCGGTGCTCCCAATGACATTAAATTGATTGGTTCTTCAAGTTTAGTACAGTCTACAACAGACATGACATGTAAAATTTAGATTTTAAAATTATATTTTTTATGATGTATTTGAGGTATAAATAAGGACACCAAAGTTTGGTGTAGTTAAAGTCTATTTCCGAGGTCATGAATCTGGTTAATGACAAAGTTTAGGTTACTATAAACTTAACCGGCACCTAATTTTCTTATCTGTACTCTTAAAATCATTTTCAGTTCTTACATTAGATATAGAAATGAAGGATGGCCCATGAAAGCCAGTCGTTCTCAGCTTTGCACTGAAAACACTCTCTTTGCTAGAAGAGCATAAATTTCAATAACCCAAGTGACAGGGTCTTTGAGTGACTACTCACCAGCCACAGACAGAGCAACGCTCAACAGATCCACGGACTGTCAGATAAAGTCACAACTTATTTGACCATCGGTAATGGCACTTAGACATTATAAAATAATGTTTAGGAAAAACTACCATGTGCCAATTTATTAACAGAAACTTATGTGTATCCCCTACCAATATAAATGATAGCTTTTATTTTCTTCTACATTTTTTCTCTGCACACCACTTTCAAAAAAAAATGTGGTATTATTTTTTATCAATATGAAATCTCCTTTCCTAATATTACCAAGGCTTATGTTTCCACTGGATCTAACAAATATGCCTTTCCAATTATCAGGGGAGGGAGAACTATATCTCTTAACTTACTCTGCCTATATATGTGTTCCAGGAGAAAAAAACATAATCAGATATTCTGAATGATAATGTGACTACTGAGAAGCATTGGCAGAAACATGCAACATAGAAATAGAGTTTATCTGATAATAGAACTCAAATAAAGCATATTTTAAGTTATCTCTGAATCCCATTACCCAAAATGGAATAATAACTATGTTACTAATAGTATCTAAATTACTAGTAAGAGAGAAAAAGAACAGAGGAGAACAAAGTTAACACATGAAAGAATTCTTTCCCCCTTTCTCACCATGTAAGTTTTTTGGCACCCTATGAAAAAGTAACCAACAAATTGAGACCCTGGTACCAATCTCAAAAAGTAAAACATTCTCACTTTCATTGTAATGCCTGGTGAACACACAGCGTTCCAAAGGTCAGTGTAACCATGAAATATGACTGTTGTCACCAGAGAACATGAAGAAAATGAAGTTGACATTGATGAAGAGCAAAGATTACATGTCACTGAAACCTTAACCATAGGTTTCTAAATAAAATAGATGTCCATCTTGACTTACTTTTACATTTTTTTGTATTCTAATGTTTCTCACATTCATATATCAAAACTAATTAGAACGTTAGAGAGTAATGACCTGAAATACAGTAGAAATAATGAGTCTGATTCTTCCAAGTCAAGGTAAATTTGCTGTGAATTGTTTGTGTTTTTAGGGGCTGTGTAAACAACAACCAAAACATATTTGCATTTCAAATACCTGATGAGTGTATTTATAAGATTTCCAGCATAGTACCCTTCATACAACAGGTGTTCAAAACTCTAAATGTATAGCAAACAAATAAATGCTGAGGCTGAACTAGTACTCTGACCCTTTTTATGGCACCAAACTAATCTTCAAGTCTACACTCACTAACATTGTACTTCGGGACAAGCTGTCTACTAATATTTTCCCACACCTTTTACTTTTTTCACCTTTGTAATTTCCTTCTCTTCAAAGCACCCAATTCTCTTCTATATTCCGCCTACCTAAATTGTACCTCCCCTCCGCCTCCTCAAAACTCAGCTCATCTGTTATCCATTGAACTTTCCCTGTGTCTTCAAAATGGAGATTCCAGATTAGTGCTGCCTCAACCAAGTTGTCATGGAATAAACTCATGTTAGGAAACACTTCCCCTTCATATGTGCCTCACTGCTCATAATATCTGTGCCCTTTAATGATTGCTTTTTTACTGGTAGGACAGGATATATAATGTGCACACACACAGTGAGCTCTATTAGTAAATATTAACCATTCATTAAACACTCATGCTTTACCCTGCTTTGTATCAAGTGAATATGCAAGGGAAGCACAGTTGATTGTGGAGACTGTGGTGACCAAATGAGTAGAAGCTTTAACTTGTCTGAGATAATGTCCTATTGGATATTCTGATCATTTGGACCTTATAAGCAAGTCTGCTATAAAACTCTTGGTGTCAAGAGCTTTTAATTCATTTTTTTAAAAGCACACAAGTTAGAGAGAAATAGAAAATTGGTACTAGTGCTGAAAGTTATAGCATCTGGCACCATCTGTTGCAACTTATTTGATTACATTGCCTTAGAGTTGTCTCCTTTGTTACTTTTTGTTGTCTTCTCACATATTTCTAGAATGTCAACTTTGGAAGAAAACCAAGAAGCAAACTTTGTTATTCCCTCTCCTACTGTTTCTAAACTTGTATAATAGAGCACTTATGATTCATGATCTAGAAATGCAAAACTACACTACATGCACAACCAAGTTTAAGAACTAGTGCACACTCCATCCCTTTGTAGGAGATTCATAACATCCATCTTTATAATAAAGAGTTAATATGCTAATTAGATTGAACAGCCAAATGACCTTCCAGGCATCCTTCCGGACGACCTTCTGGACGAAAGTGGGGCTGCGAGGGCTGGCCAGGGCTGCCCGAGCTGAGTCCCTTGCATGAATTTTGTGCATTGGGCCTCTAGCATAGACATAAAGGGTTCTGAGACATGAGTCAGATCGACGGTTAATCTAGACACTACACAAACTCTTTTTGCAATATCAACCCATTTAAACTTAGAACAAACCTGTCAGAGCTACTATTCATATCCCCATTGTGTATAAGAAATAATGAGACTACATTTTTCAAGGTCACAAATCTAGCGTGAGATAGAACTTATATTCCCACCCAGGCCCTCTGGTTCCTGAGTCCATGCTCTTATTCACTGCCCAAGCTTCTTCTCATCTAAACCAACCTGACACTGACCGTGAGATCCTGCCACAGATTTACAGCCTAAATGACCAGTAGCTTCCCTAAATTGGTCTTGCCAATATTGGAAGTCACATTTTACCGCAAGTTAGATTTTAATAATATTAATAATTATTAAATTATTTCTTAATGACACAATTTGAAACAAAAACAAAAACCGAGAGAGAACTAACTAGTGGCCTACAGATGAGATATGGCCTGACTGTAGGTAGGAGATTTAGGAAATCCGTGTTTGGGAGCATTGGTCCTACACTATTAGAGGGTCACAATCAAGCAGGAAAGGGGATCCAAATTTAGATTTTCTACCTGATCTACTAAGCCCATTTTTATGCATGTATGTGTGTGTATACATGTAGTGTATACACATAGTACTGATGTTTTAAAACAATGTTCATTCTAGATTTAGCCTGTGGATTACTACTGGAACATGCCTATTTTATCCATCACCTAATAGGCCTCCCCTATCCAACTCAAACTAGAGTGAACTCAATCAGGTTAACTAAGTTAGTTTTATGTTTGTTTTTGGCAGTCTTGTGTAAATGTTGTTTCTATACCAGATTTTATGTTTAAGAAAGACAAAAAGCATTCCTTAACCCTCAGCAGCAAGTGCAATAGTGTGCTTAATTAAGTAAATGATTTGGTCTTTTAAAATGCATCTATCATAAATTACTTTGGGAAATGCTTAACTCTTTTTCAAAAAGGGACTCTCATTTCTCTTTGGGTTAATCGATTCCTTTCACCACTTTAAAATACAAAGTAGCTCCTTATAATTGTATATGAAAATGAAGCTGTTGTTGTAAACAAAGACACTTCTAGTGCGCACCCCAGATAGAAACATTAAAGCAAGACATATTTATATTGTCAATTTTGATATTATTTATCCCTTATCAAAATCAACCTACTCACAATAAGTTATTTTAACATTGTTTTTAATCATGTTATCTGACATAACTTTCTTGAAATATATAGATGTGATAAGTAGATAAAATTATGCTTGTAAGTGCATTTCTTCTGAGCTCAATTATGTTTCGTCTCTCTTAAAATAAATTTGGAAAGAGAGAGAGAGAGATTTAATATAAGAGTCAGCCTACTGCTGCCACGAAAGGTAGATTCCTGGTGACATGAGGCTCGCTGGGAATTGTAGCCATTTCAAAGCTCTGGGTCGCAGAACATCAAATAAAATGGCCCTTCAAGGTGAATCACTCAGCAAGCCAGTAGGTAAGGTTTGGCATTCCTAGACTTCACTCAGGAAAACCTACTATCATGTAATTGCCTGCCACCATCAGTGATTATTTGGGTGAAATAGAAAATTCTCCAATTTCAGGGGTGCATGTAGAGATAAACAGTACTGTGCTACCCACAAAAAAACAGAGACAAAACCAGTATCTCTTGTGTGCAATCAGCAAACATCCCCTCATTATCAGGCACTCAATAGACTCTGGCTGTTTTTAAAATCAAATACAATCAGAGGCAGAAAAATAAAGGAATTGCTTCTAAAAATGAACACACCAGTCTCCAGCATTCTTAAAACCAATTGATCTCCTCAGATTTTAATTGTCTGTCTAAAACGACATGGGGAAAACTGTCACAATGATGTCATCCGCAAGGCTATGCTTACTAACTTATTGATTTAGCAAGCATGTATGGGATGGGGAAGAGCACTCTGGTTTCAGGCAGAGCTGGCAAGATCATTCTAAATGGGTTAGACAGCCAACACATTTCTTACTAAGTCGATTAGCACAGGATTAATTGCAAAATTGTAAAAAGAGCAAGACTGCTGCCTTGACTTCCAGCTTGGAGGCAAAGTTCTGTTGAAGGAACCACAGTCCCCCTTCGCTCCCAGTTGCTCCTTGGTATTACAGTCACCAAAGTAATTGACCATTTATTGCAGGTGTTTAAAAATTCAGAATACAGGATGTCCTAAGATGAGCATTTGTGTAATCGCATGAAGCTCTAAGACTCTTACTTAGAGACAATTGCCATCCATCACATTGTCCCTTCTTAATTCATTAGTGTTTGTTCTGGCGATGCAGTATTCCAAAACAAATGAGGGGTGTTACTTTAAAAAATCATATCTTGGGGTATTTGAAGTGGAAATTGTGATAGAAGTCAGACTTGTCACAGTACAGAAACACGATAAGTAGGGGAAAAACACAAAAATCTCCTAACACGAAATGAAAATGGCTCTAAAGTGTTTCTAGAGGCAAAAGAAGAAAATGAGATCACTGTTCTCTACAACCCTATTTAAACGATGAGAGCCCCTGTGGTCTGGTGGATGGAAGTCAACACATGTGTCTGTAATTAAGCCCTAATCTCTCTGCTGTGATGAATTTCTAGCCTAAACCACAATGCATGGAAACATACCTTCAAAAGACGTACCCAAGATAAAAAGGGAGAAATGCCATCATTACCTCTTGGTAGCTGTGTTACTTTTGGCTTGATACTTAAACATTCTGAATGTTTTTCTAGATTTGTTGTGTGGATTAAATTCTATCTCATGTCATATGGATGCTACTAAGAGGTATGGAGAAATTCTATATTTATATAAATATATGTGCACCTATATAATTTTCTTTATGCTCTTTTATGTTATGAATCATTTTTCAACCTCTCTGCCACCTATTGCTGGTCGTACATTAGTGACAGGGCCTGGGTATTTTTAATGGTGAGAGTGATTATTATTCATGTTGAGCCAGGCATATGATAGAATCTTTTTTTCTACTGAGGTAGTGGCAGCTTAAAGTAAATAACTGAGTTTGAGTGAGGTAAGTATTAATACATGAAGGATACTGACAAGCATCCACGCTTCTAATTGTGCCTAGGGTAATGTGCAACCCACGCCTTCCAATTCTAACGACAGAAAAAGTTTAATGAGGATGGAGGATACGTGTTATGAATGAATCAAATAGAACAGGCAACACCGGGATCATCTATCGTTTCCTGAAGAAAAGGATGCAAAGGTCTACATTTACCTGATGCCTGTTTCCTTTCTTCCTCTTTGGAGTCTTGCTCTTCTTTGTCTCATGTACACACTAGAGAAATCATGAATTTCCTCATTCATTATACTCATAAAACATTCCCCAGCTTTGCTGAAACTCCTAAATATCTCTAGTAAAGAAAATGATGAATATTATATTTTACTCTATTATTACCTTTGATTTTTCCCCAACTGCTTGTCAAATTGCTCAATAGGGAAAAATAGAAAAAAAAACTTCTAAAGTAGTGTGAATATATTTCTATATATTTTTTTCAGTCTCAACTTCCTTCTAAAGATGTAGTATAAGGCTCCTTTATATGCAACCATGCACATTTTTATGCCATTCCCCACCCAGGATGTGCTAGATTCTCTCTGAGCCCTTTGAATATGATATTATTCCAAATCTAATTTTATACTTCTTATATGAAATAGGCCATCATTCTTTATCTCATTCAAAATTCCATTTGAATAACTTCCTTCCAGAATGATCTTCCTAATGGTGGTCATTCTCTGAAGCTAAATGTAAATAGAAATCCTTCAGGGCACAGCTCAAATGCTCCTTCTCCAGGGAGAATTCACTTGTCTTCTTTGATGGGAGAGCGTTCGCCTCTCTGACTCTCTCCACATTGCATGTTTACTATGTCTCTTTTAGAGCATTGTACTTTATCATGTAATTGTTCATATCAAGAAAAATAATCGCTCTAAGTACACAGAATGCTTCCATTTATAAGAACCTTTCATAAACCTCTCATTCTATATCTACGACCCCACCAGGAAGGGGTTGCTATACTAGTCTTATTAGTTCTGACTCAGAGGATTGCTCACTTTGGTAGATCATAAATGATTAAGTAGCAAAACCAAGAATTAAACTGATCTTTTAGGACCAAATTAAATGAACATTCTTTAACTCTTTGCTGTAGACCCTTTTAGAGCAAAAGTGATATTTGTGGACACTGTGCAAACCTCCATGTAATACTATTCAATAAAAAAAAAATTAGTAGCCCATCCAGTGTGCTCAGTTGTTGAGCATGGACCTATTCACCAGGAGGTCACTGGTTTGATTCCAGAGCACATGCCCAGGTTTTGGACTTGATCCCCAATGGGGATGTGCAGGATGCAGCCAATCGATGATGCTTCTTTCTCATAGATGTTTCTATCTCTCTCTCCCTTTCCCTCTGTCTCTAAAACCAATAAAATATATTAATAAAAAAAACAAATAAAAGACAAATGAGTAAAGAAATAAGTAGGATCCAACCTGCACATATCATTTAAATATACTGCTCACAAATAGCAGATAGCTGGATTCATTTCCTCCATTTGGTCATATTCTACTTATTATTTGCCAATTATTTGTTTCTGTTAGTGGTTCCAAGTAATTTATGCATGCATTTATTTTATATTATTTTGGTCTACAAAGCCCTAGTATGTTCATCAAGGGCAAGAAGTAGTTATTTGTTGTTTTCATTAGGTGTTTTCTGTCATTTACTCTTATTTCACAGCACAAGAGTGAGAATATATGCATATTGCTAGCCTCCCTTGAGGAAAGAAAGAATAACCTTTGAAAGCTGAAAAATTATGTTCCAAAGGAAATGTACTTCCAGAAGAATTATAACTTATTACTGTAAATTTATAATTTTTCTAAAATGTGATAAAATTCATGTCAGAGAATATTAATAGTGAAATACTGAATTATTTCTTAATTAAATGCATTTTAACCAAAACTGAGAAATGCATTGTGAAATTTCTTGACTGAATATTTATTGTTTGCTAATTATACTTCCTAGTACTTGCAAATCCACTTAATAAGTTTATTTTTAGTAAAACATTATAAGAATTAAGTGAATAAGACACCAGGGATAATTTATTTAAATTATTTATACATATAAAAAAGATACATTTTTTATAATTTATGCATATAAATTAATATACTTCATCTTTTTGTCATTTTGAGTTGGGATGTGACAATTACAGCAAAGGATGTTTATTTTATGAAAAATTTTCAACATAGTGTGAAACTTATTTGTTCTGTGCATGCACTATTTATATTCTTTATATAGGTCAAGAAAAGGAGTGTAAAAGTAAAAAACAAAAACAAAAAAGTGAGTTTTAAATTTTTTTTCCAGTACAAACGTGTTCTGACCATTTTTGAACAGTGTATCTTACAGGAAATTTCCAGATCTTTAAGTGACACACACCTAGAGTTTTGTTCACTTCCTAAATAAAAGCTTTTTTTTTTTCCAAGTGGCTGAAAGGTTTTAGACAGGGAGGTTCCAGATGTCAGCAGTTCCAATCTTTTTAGTGCAACGATAATAGAGAACAGCTTAGTGATTACTGCTGTGGAATTTAACCTTCAGGTCACCGATTCAATCCCTCAGTGCTGCCGGCCTTTTGATAATAATAGGTCTCCCACACACACACAACACAAACACACACCACATACATGAACAAAGGGGCCAAGCACTGAAAACAATGTATTGATAGAATGTAAAAAATATTTTCTTGTAAAGACTTAAGGAGAAGAAAAACAAATGCATTTAATAGTCCTCATATAAAAGTGTTAGTGGGCATATAGTGTAAGTTTTGAAAGCTCAAAAAATATGTGGTGACATCATGTAGAATAATATTCTGGATTTTGGATTTTCTTAATACTGTTTCACTAGGATTTAAGGGAATATGTTTCCACTTATTTATGCCAGGCCCCCTTTGTTATGGTTGTAATCTGCAAAAAGAGTCTGGAAGGTTAAAGTTAAGGAAGCCCTGGATACATGTGGAGAATCAAAATAAATGGTGATCATTATACAGCACCTTTTTTTTTTTTTTTTTTTTTTTTTTTTTTTTTTTTTTTTACTGTGAATGGGTTGGGTTCCACTTCAGCATGAAACCAGGCTATATATCCACACAAAACTGATGTAGCGGAAGACTGTGGTTATTAAAGAGCTAACTTAGGTTGTACAGTAAACTGTCAGTCCCCCAGTAATGACATTTCATCATCGAAGACCTAATCAAAAAGATCTTTGCTTATGTTTAAAAAAAATTTAAAGAAATTTTAAAACAAGAAACTGAAGAATGAATAAAAATAAAAAGAAACAGCAATAACCATCATGATTGCAATTGGCTGACAATTTGTACTAATCGGGGCTCTACTCAAGAGGTTAATTTTATTTTAAAATATTTTAAATCAAGAACACAAATATTAAAGATTTCATTTTTTGGTAGAAACAATGGTTTCCAGTGGTCAAATAATTTGCTAAATGTCATATAGTCAATAAATAGAAAAATCCAAGGCAAGGTTCCAACACAGGTACATCTAAGACTAATATTCTCAACCACATTGCTATGTTGAAACTGTTCATTAAAGATGAGCTCAGGAAAAGTGACTTCCAGGCCACTCAGCATGTATCAAATATGGAAGCCTCGATGCTTCAGAAATGTTATTTGCATGAAGAAACCCAAAGGAAGACTGCATACAGGTCCAGCTGGAGTCATCTTAACCTGAAAGAATCTATCAACAGGATATAAGAAACATTTAGCCTTTAAATTATCACTTAATGTTTCATAGAATTGCTTTTAGTTCACTGACACATTTATCATTATGCAGGGAGTAAACACCACACATTCTCCTCCTTGGTGCTGAATAACTTTGGGATATTGTCTAATTTATGTATCTACTAGAGGGCCGGTGCATGAATTCGTGCACGGGTGGGGCCCCTCTGGGTGGCCTGTGGGGATCAGGCCGAAATCCACAGTCCAACACCAATTGCAGCTGCTACCTACCTCTCCTGCTCATCCTGGCCCCACTGTGCCTGCCATAGGCTCACATCCAAGCAGTCCCGTTTGGGAGAGGCTTGCACTGCTGTAGCAGCGCTCACCAGCCATAAGCCCTGTGTCTGGTGCCCTTCTAAGGGGAGTGGCCTGCAGGATCGGACTAAAACCAGCTCTCTGACATCCCCCAAGAGGTCCTAGATTGCAAGAGGACACAGGCCAGGCCTAGGGACCCCACAAGTTCACAGTCGGGCTCAGGAGGGACAGCAGGAGGGCTCCAGGGCATATCTGGCTCTGTCTGGCCTAGTCCCGATTGGCCAGACCCCAGCAGCAAGCTAACATACCAGTTGGAGTGCCTGTGCCCCCTGGTGGTCAGTGCATGTCATAGCTACTGGTTGATAGTCTGCCCCCTGGTGGTCAGTGCACGTCATAGCGAGCAGTGGAACGGCCTTAGCATACCATTAGCATATTACACTTTAATTGGTTGAACAGTCGACCAGTCACCAGATGACCTGACACTTAGCATATTACGCTTTTATTATATAGGATACCTTCCTTCTCCAGATTCGTTGTACAGTTTTGGGACCTCTCCTTTCTCTCTTTTTCTTATGTTTTATATAAATTAAACAAAGATATTGTTACATGAACTATTATCTTTTTAAAAGGAGTAAGAAATACTTTAAGGCAGTCATTGTGTGTCTTTCTTTACTCAAATGTCTAATCAACCTCACCTGTGGCATGTACCACTCTATTCTAGAACCAAAAGTATTCACTTTCTTTCTCTTGAACCTCTTATCATCTAGAATTATACTCCCTTCAGAACCAATCTAGGTTCACAACAAACCCTCAAGTAAAATGGATAACAGTGAGCCATTTAGAATTATTGAGCCACTTGAATTTCTTAAACTAATGAGTCAAATCTGTGAAACTGTAGAGCTCCAGCTCTGAACTAATGTTAAGCTTCATCTTTCCTCTCATCACTGACTCCCACAAGGCTGTGTGTGTGTGTGTGTGTGTGTGTGTGTGTGTGTGTGTGAGAGAGAGAGAGAGAGAGAGAGAGTTTATGTACTTTTATCTGGTATATACATGGTGCTTGGTCTACATGGTGGTTCTGAGAGCACTGAAGTAAAACCATTGCTATATCTAGCAATTTAGAGTGTAATTTTGTAGGATAGATTTCATTCTTACTAAAAAAACAGAAATAAAGATTAAAGTAACCTTGTGTTTTTTGCTTAGGAAATTGCAAAAACTGCCCTATCATATTAAGGAAAATCCTCAGAGACTCACTCTGTCTTCATTCAATAACATTACCTACAGTAAAAGAACTTCTATATAAACAAATAAGAGAGTCTCTGTTAAATCTCAGAGAACTTTTTTTTTGCATTTATTGCATGGCTCATTACATAACTCTGCATCCTTTGCCTCATCTGATGGAGAATGGAGCCATATTTCAAATGTGAAATAGGAAAAGCTACAGAACCTCAGGCAATTTTCACAAAAAACAAACACAAAAATGATATAGAGCCATTAAATCCTAGCGTTTTGGTCATATATCAGTTTGGGTAATATGTTGTTCTTGAAGTTTTACCCAGCTAGAATTTTCTTTTTTTACAATATCCCATCAATTTATGTTGAATTGCCTTCTGTTTTGCTAAGCAAACTACAAATTTTATTCCACAACAGAAGCAATGTATTCCAGTATAAAAAGAATGAAAACAAAACCAAAAAAGCCACAGAATGCATACTACATATCATGCTCAAAATTTTACTCCTATTACTGTACCTTTTTCTCTTCCCTGTAGTTAAAAATCATTAATATGATATTTACTATTAAAATTGCTAAGCAAAATATTTTAAAATTACAATAGTATTACAATATTCTAAAGATACTGTAGAGGGCAAGTATAAGTCCACAGATGAACGTTTGTGTTCTGGAAAATTTTGACACATGACCATTAATGATAATTGGTGAAATATTCATTAAGTTACTATGTGGAACTCGAGGTCCTAGACTCTTGCTATGTTACAATACATTGTAGCTTGAAATTCGGAACAACATGAGTCTATCTTAGACCTAAAGGATGAGAAATAATTTGTAACTGGTCCCATAATAAGATATTCTCTTTTTAATATTGTCTTTTCATATAGATCAACAATATCTAGATATATTTTATTAGATCTTTTTTTCAAAAAAAACTTGACAATTCCTTACATTTTATGTATACACTATAGATATACACTGAGTGGTCAGATTATTATGACCACCTGCCGTTTGTAGGCAAATTAGCCATACACTGCATCGTATGGGATATAGAAGCCAAAGGCCTGTTCGAACACCTTTGCTGTCTGCAGTTACCAAGATAAAACGTCTCTAATTCGCACAGGAACACAAGGATTGGACAGTTGAGCATTGGAAAAAAGTCATGTGGTCCAATGAATCACGTTTCCAGTTGCATCATGCAGATGGCAGAGTGAGAATTTTGGGGAAACAGCATGAAAGCATGCACCCCACATGCATGAGTACAACCCTTCAAGCTGGTGGGGGCAGTGTTATGGTTTGGGGCATGTTTTCCTGGCATGATTTGGGCCCTTTAATTCATGTGGAACAACGTCTGAATAGCACAACATACCTAAGTATCGTTGCTGATCAAGTTCATCCTATCATGTTGATGATGTATCCCAATGGAGATGGCTTCTTCCAACAAGACAATGCGCCATGCCACGGTACTCGTATTGTGCAGGAGTGGTTTCAAGAACATGAGGGAGATTTTACCTTGCTTAGGTGGCCCCCACAATCACCAGAGCTCAATCCAATTGAGCATTTGTGGGACGAAGTTAAAAGAGCCATCAGGTTCCACAACCATCAAATCCTACAGAACTGGACAGTGCTATTCATCAGCATGGTGTCAGATTCCTCGCATCACCTTTCAGCATCTCTTGGAGTCAATGCCAAGAAGAATTGCCGCAGTATTGAAGGCAAAAGGTGTCCTAACAAAGTACTGATGGGGTGGTCATAATGATCTGGTCACTCAGTGTATACAGAATGGGGCAAAGTAGGTTTATAGCTATTCACTTGAAAAATAATACAATAATCCTAATATATAAAAGGCCAGGCTTTTCTTTCTCTCCAGGCCTCCTAGGGGGCTGCTGTTCAGCCCCACCTCTCTGATCAGGCCCAGAGATAGGCCTGGAGATGCTGACTGGCATAGGAACTGATGAATCAGAAACAAATGTGGGTGCTGTGAAGAACCAATGGCTGTCTAGGAGGTGGAGCTTTTGATGCTGACTGGCATAGACACCTACCAATCAGAACCAAATGTGGGTGCTGTGGGGAGCCAATGGCTGCCTAGGAGGTGGAGCTTTTGATGCTGACTAGCATAGAAACCGACCAATCAGAACCAAATTGGCCAGCAGAGGAGGGCAGTTGGGGGTGAGATCAGACCTGCAGGGGAGGGCAGTTGGGGGCAACCATGCCAGCAGGGGAGGGCAGTTGGAGGCAACCAGGCCAGCAGGGGAGGGTCGTTAGGGGCAATCAGGCAGGCAAGGCAGAGGCAGTTAGGGGCAACTAGACAGGCAGGGGAGGGAATTTAGGGATTATCAGGCAGGCAGGCAGGTGAGCAGTTAGGAGCCAGCAGTCCCAGATTGTGAGAGGGATATCCGACTGCCGGTTTAGGCCCGATCCCAGTGGGCTAACCCGGCAGTCGGACATCCCCAAAGGGTTTCTCAACTGGAGAGGGTGCAGGCTGGGCTGAGGGACCCCCCCTCCATACACAAATTTTGTGCACCTGGCCTCTAGTTAATAAATAATACAAGAATAAACTGTGTTTTTCATACTCACAACTGTGAACCTACTTTTGCATATATATATATATATATACACACACACACACACACACACACACACACTAGAGGCCCAACGCTCGCCAGCCATGAGTCTGCCTTCTGGCTGAGTGGCCCTCCCCCTGTGGGAGTGCACTGACCACCAGGGGGCAGCTCCTGTGTTGAGCATCTCCCCCCTGGTGGTCAGTACACAACTGGTTCCACTGTTCAGTTGATTTGCATATTAGGGTTTATATATATATATATATATATATATATATATATATATATATATATATATATATAATGCTTATTAAAGCAGATAACTTCAACAACATTTTACAGGAAAGTTAGTATTAAAATTTTGGCTACATAAGATTTACAAAAATCCTAAATAGTGGTTTAGTCAATGGGATGATAGATAAAAGCCAAACATACTCAGATCATTGGATATCTGAACTTAATTATTACATGGATCAATGAAGTCTATAACCCTGGAAATAAATTATTGACAATTAACGATTTAGAAACAGAGTGTGGTTTGGAGGCTAAAGCACTAGGAAATACCACCTGCAAGAGTCATACCAAGTCTAACAACACAATATTTTTAATTGTTATACAGTTGTATGGAACATATTTCTGTAATATATATCCCTATTAAATTTCGTAGTACATCTGTGTTGCAGGAATAATGGTATTTTATTTTATTAATAATGAAACGGAGACCCACAAAATTGCCGTAGTCAAATAACTAGAGAGAGTCTGAGTGGTATTTTCACATCTATTTTTCTTTTACTTTGGTTTGGCTCCAAACCTCATCTCTCATATCTGTTACTTGCCTAGAAATTTTAAGGAACAGAGAGTTCTTCCTATTATTTTTAAATGGATACAAGAAAAAGTTCTATGAAAATTATTTCACATATGTAAGATTGTTCTTCCATCCTAGATTAACATTTCTCAAGACTTTTGGTTATTTTTTCATGCAATTGAAAATACAATCTCATAAACACCTTATAAAAATAATAACTGAAAAATAGTTATCTATAATAATAAAAGCATAATATGCTAATTAGACCAGATGACTGAACAGCAGAATGACCACCCTGATGACCATCCAGATGACCATCCGGGACCACACTATGACACCCACTGCCACCAGGCCAGCCAAGGCGGGTGTGATGTGATTGGTCAGGGCCCTGCCATCACCCCATGATTGCCCTGCAGAGGGAGGCCCAGGCCACCAGCTGGTGGGCTGCAGCGGGTGGGCAGGGCCTACCTCTGCAAGGGAAGCCCGGGTGCCAGAAGCTGGAGGAAAGAAGGCCTACTCTTGCACGGATTTTGTGCATCGGACCTCCAGTATTATAATAAAAGTAGTTATATTAGCTTTAATGCAAAGTTATAATGCTATTGCATTATATGTCTCCCAAAATATTTCTATTTGTTGGCTAAGTTAGTAGCCAACAGCACACAGAGTGCTAATATAGCACCAGTAATCATTATGAAAAATATTGTTTTACAAGTGGAAAAATTAGTCAGCATTTTTAAGGCACTGTATTGATACTTGCAATACAGTTTTAAATAACTTGGCCTTAGAAGATCTTGTAAATTTAAAAATATAAACTGCTATCAATAAATAATTACACAACAATAGCATATTAAATTGGAATGAGCAAGAAAGGGAAAATAATTTCCAGTATCATCTTTTTTACAAACTTTACCTTTATCTCTCTGTTGCTTAGTCAGTAAAGCAGACATTTGTGTTAGACATATGAAATGCATTCCATTTCTAATGTGTTATCTGGACTGAGTCAAATTTTCTTTAGATTATGGATCACCTTTCAAGTGTCAATTAATACTTCTAAAATCTCTGCTCAATATAGTTCACTAAGAGTACATGTCAGCTTAAGACTAAAAAGTTTCCCAGGAGATTGGGTGCCATTCTGTAAACAGACGAATAAATCACTAGTTAATGGAAGATGAAATTGTGGATATATACAATTATTTATTAAAAGACTTGAAATTGACAAAGGTAAAGAAATCCTGGGCAGACTTGGTTTATATAACAATGCCAGACCTTTCCTCCAAATATCCTAAAACCAAAGATTAAATAAAGAAATACATAAGTATAGCTTCCTTGCTGCTAATATTGTGTAATTTTATTAACATAAATCCGTAACTACTATTACAGTAGTGATAAATATGTTGCTATTAATACACACACACATCTATATATATAAAAGCTCAGGACCAAATGGCGAAATGACCGGAACTACCGGTTGACCAGTCGCTGTGACCCCTCACTGACCACCAGGGGGAAGACACTCAACCCAGGAGCTGCCCGCTGGTGGTCAGTGTGCTCCCACAGTGGGAGCGCTGCTTGGCTGACCAGGGTGAGCAGCTGCTCCCACAGCGGGAGCAGCCACTCAGAGGGCAGATCAACAGCCACTCGGCTGGCCGGCCATGCCCCCACCAGTGTACAAATCTGTGAACCGGGCCTCTAGTGCAGTGGTTCTCAACCTTCCTCATGCTGCAACCCTTTAATACAGTTCCTCATGTTGTGGTGACCCCCAATTTCATTGTTACAAATTGAACATAATTAAAGCATAGTGATTAATCACAAAAACAATATGTAATTATATATGTGTTTTCCTATGGTCTTAGGCGACCCCTGTGAAAGGGTCGTTTGACCCCCAAAGGGGTCGCGACCAACAGGTTGAAAACCGCTGCTCTGGTGTATGATATAATGAGTTATTTCCCTTAGTTAAAGCTTTGTATATTTTCTCTTTAAGATTAAGTTAATGAGATTTTGAAAATAATTTATTGCCAAATTTCATCACACATCAACACTATATAGATCAATGCTTCCCTGAATGCAGTATCTGGAAAACTTATGGTCTATTAACATGGTAATTGACATCCACAAAATATATTTTAAAAAATCTAACACTTCATCATTATAAAGGTAAAAACCCTTCAAATAGGAGAAAAGACCACATGGTTAAGGTAAGATGTCAGCTTTCATCGAGAAGCATGTACCACAGAGACTAGGTGAGGATAATGAGATGGAAAGGGATACATTTAGAAAATATGCAGAATGTAAGATAATGATATATCTATTTTTAAAAATACTATCCTTAGAACTTCAGCATAGACACAGTGATTGTTATATAATCTCATGAAATATTTAGCAATATTTTGATGTAAAGCTAATAAAAATATTTCAAATCAAACTTTTACTTTTAGTATAAATAAAATTAGACCAAACATTGTGTTTTACTTTGCAGCAAATGAATTAAGAAAGGAAAGAGCCCGGCTGGCATGGCTCAGTGGTTCCTTTCCTGGTCAGGGCACATGCCTGGGTTGTGGGCTCGAGCTCCAGTGTGGCGCGTGCAGGAGACAGCCAATCAATAATTACCTCTCATCATTGATGTTTCTATCTCTCTCGCTCTCTCTTTCTTCCTCTCTTAAATCAATAAAAATATATAAAAAAAGAAAGACGTGGAAATGAATTTGCAAGTATCCTAGTAGAATTTTGCATGAACCTATGTTGGGAATGTAAAAGGAAATTCAGACTGACCTGGCTACCAGTGGTCAGCAAACTCATTAGTCACAGAGCCAAATATCAACAGTACAACGATTGAAATTTCTTTTGAGAGCCAAAATTTTTCAACTTAAACTATATAGGTAGGTACATTGTTATTAACTTAATTAGGGTACTCCTAAGGCTTAGGAAGAGCCACACTCAAGGGGCCAAAGAGCCGCATGTGGTTCGCGAGCCACAGTTTGCCGACCACAGGGCTAGACCAATGGTAAGAAAGGGGAAAGAAAAGAGGAAAATTAGTATTAGGACCAATTTTGATGTATTAACAATTCTCTTAATTCTCAACTTCACTAGCTGTTAAGGAAATGCAGATCAAAACTACAATGAGATACCTACTGCCTCACACCTGTTAGAATGGCTATTATCAATAAGGCAAGTAATAGCAAGTGTTGGAGAGGTTGTGAAGAAGAAGGAATCCGCATTCACTGTCAGTGGGAATGTAGACTGATACAACCACTATGGAAAACAGTCTGGTAATTCTTCAAAAAATGACGAATAGATTTATCATTAGATTCAGCAACCCCTTTTTGGGTATCTACTCAAAACATTTGAAACCATTTATTTGCAAAGACATATGCACCTTTATGTTCATTGCAACATTATTTATAGTGGCCAAAACATGGAAACAACTGAGTGTCCTTTGATAGATGGTTAGATACAAAAAGATGTGGTACAATTTAAAACAACGATGAGATATCACCTCATACCTGTCTGAATGACTACCATCACCAAATTTACAAATGACAAGTGCTGGCAAAGATGTGGAGAAAAGGGAACCCTAATACACTGCTGGTGGGAATGCAGACTGGTGCAGCCATTATGGAAACAGTATGGAGTTTCCTCAAAAAATTAAACATGGAACTGCCATTTGACCCAGTGATCCCACTTCTAGGAATATATCCTAAGAAACACGAAACACCAATCAGAAAGAACGTATGTTCATAGCAGCACAATTTGCAATAGCTAATATCTAGAAACAGCCCAAGTGTCCATCAGTAGATGAGTGGATAAAAAAGCTGTGGTACATTTATACCATGGAATACTGTGCAGCAGTAAAAAAAAGAAAGTATCTCTTACCCTTTGAGACAGCATGCAGGGACCTGGAGAGTATTATGCTATGTTAAATAAGCCAGTCAGAGAAAGACAAGTATCATATGATCTCACTCATATGTGGAATTCAATGAACAAAATAAACTGATGAAAAAAAATAGATCCAGAGACACAGAAGCATGGAATAGATTGTTGAATCGCAGAGAGAGGGTGGGAGTGGGTGAGAGAGTGGGAAGTGATCAACCAAAGAATTTATATACATATATGCATACCTCATAGATACAGATAATAAGGTGGTGAAGGCCTGGAGTGGGGAGTGAGCGTGGGCTAAAAGGCATCATTAGGGAAAAAGGGGGACAATTGTCATACATTCAACAATAAAGATTTAAAAATTAAAAGAAAGATAAACATCCAGGGAGATAACTCCCCTATTTCCAAGTTTCTATGAGAAGGTAGAAGTCAAATTTGGGTAGATGCCTGGCTCCAAGTTGCAAAGCTACTTCCTGTCAAAAATATATGAGAAGGTTGCTTCTCTTCTAGATAAAGTTAAGTAACTAACACAAATGGTCACCCTCAAATACTGGATAAATTTAAGAGGTCTTATCATATCCTCTTACTGGAGTACAAGTTATCATTTATCTTAAAGACATGTATATAATGGATTGTATCTCCTTGGCATAAAAAAGGTTAAAATTTCTTGCTTTCTTTGCAATATCTTCATGAATTGTCTATGATGTATGTCCCATCTGGTTTACTGCTTATTCAATAATACAACATTTTTTCTCTAAAAGAAATATAAAAATTTAAAAAAAGATGTGATACATATGTACAATGGAATACTACTCAGCCACAAGAAAAGAAATACTGCCATTTGTGACAGCATGCATGGACTTTGAGAATATGATGCTAAGTGAAATAAATTAGACAGAAAAAGTTAAGAACCATATGATTTCACTCATATGTAAGATATAAAACTGAAAGCCACAATGAACAAATAAGAAAAACAAACAAAAACTTACAGATACAGACAACAGTATGGTGGTTACCAGAGTAAAAAGAGTGGAAGGGTAGTAAAGGGTAAAAGGAGTCAAATAAGTGGTGATGTAACATGAATTGACTTTCTGTGGTGAGCATACAATGCAATATACAGATCATGTATCAGAAATACACACTTGACACTTATATAATCTTATTAACCAATGTCACACCAATAAACTTAATAAAGAAAATAATCCTCACAAGAAATCAAGTGCCAGAAGTTAGCATTTTCCTTTTGATGGATACTTCTAGAGTGATTTTGCTTTGTTTTGTTTTAGATATAGCAGAGAAGACTATCACCAAGAAAAAGCCATTACTTTTTATTAAACAGTGATTATTAAGCACAACTATAAAATTTATGTAGTTCGTTATTTAGCCACATGTATTTTCAGTTAGAGCATGACAGACACTGTATCACTGTTTTTATTTTTGTCCCAACAAACAGGCAGGCCATTTCACTTTGCAATGAAAATCTAGGCAGCTCTTCAACCTCATTTCCCCCCCAAAAAAGGCTTCATATGATGGAATTTCTCAATCTTCCTCCTAAAATGTGCATGACATTCTCTAAATGAAAAGTTTTTGTTGTAAGCAGCTAAGAATGAAGACTATGATATGCTATTCATTATGTGAATATTTATAATATGACACTATCTTACTGAGGAACCATGCTTTAGAATTTGAAGACTCATGTGTTCTCTGCCCGTGACATTCAGCATTATAACCTCAAATTATTTAAATCTGCCCAGTCTGACTTACAGTATGATCCTTCTTCAGATCTTTGTGTTATACTACTATGGATAGGATGGAATTAAGGGGAACAAATAATGTGATCATTATATAAGAAATTTTCATTGGTGACATTAGTGGGAGAAGCCCTATATATAGTTGCATATACACATGTAATCTCTGCCTTTTATATCAAAGTACAAGCTTTAATATATTAAGAAAATCTACTTAAGCACATATACACATAAAAATATTATTAAAAATCAAAAGAAACTAAATCTTCTAACCTTTGGAAAATCTTGGCCTTTAATATCTATCTTGGAATTCAGAAACTTTTACTATAGTAATACTGAAAAACCTTTGTTTAAGCAGCGGTTCTCAACCTGTGGGTCGCGACCCCTTTGGTGGTCGAATGACCCTTTCACAGGGGTCGCCTAAGACCATCCTGCATATCAGATATTTACATTATGATTTATAACAGTAGCAACATTACAGTTATGAAGTAGCAACGAAAATAATTTTATGGTTGGGTCACAACATGAGGAACTGTATTTAAAAGGCCAGAAGGTTGAGAACCACTGAAAGCATTAGTGCAAATCTTAAGCCAAGAGGACCAAGCCTACCATTGAGGCTAGAATAAGCTAAGGAAATTACTATTAATGGTAGAACTGAGCCAATGAGCTTCAAAAGCAAATTCAAAGACTTGAAAATATTTTCATTCAAAATGAGAAGGCTAAAAACACCAACAAAACATTGGAATAGCATATTCCAAAGTATTTTTTGTGAAAGAATAATTCCAAGTTCTAAATATTACTATCATTTAGAGAACCAAAAAATGTTCTTAACCAAATAAGTTTAAGCCATGTTATATTATGAAGTTTAATAGCTTCCTTTACTACAGAACTTCGCTTACCAGACCTAACATGTCAATGTGTTATGGAATCCAAGAACAGAACAAATCTATATATATTTTTAAGACTCAGATCACTAATCTTTGGTCAATGGGTTTGTGTGATCATCACTCTATAAAGTCACTTGAAATCCACATTTATAATAAACATCACATTTAAATATAGATGTAGTTATCCTAAATATAGTTATAAAAATGCAACTCTGATAATAGTACATATAAGAGTCATTCATGACATACAAATAGGTTTTTCTCTCACAATTAAACTCTTGAGACCTGTAAATAAAATATTTTTACAGCTTTCAAGAATTCTGATATTACCTTTAAAAAATGTGCTTATGTTGTCAATGTATGTGGCATTTTTGACACATTGATGTTATGCATGTAGAGCAGAACATTTAAAAAGCAAATGTTAGATTGCTTAGCTTTATATTGGTTTATAATTTTGCATTTAATGTGTACCCCATGCTATAAGTCCAATTCCATAATTTACTCAATAATAATATGCTGCAAAGTGCAGTCAGATGATGATGATAACTATGATACTAATACTGACACATTTTAAAAACATGACATTACTAAAGCAAATTCTGATGCATGTAGATAAAAAGAGTATTGACAGGATGGAAAATTAAAAGATGATTTTAAACATACTTGACTTTAGCAATAAGTTTGGTAATTTTATTTTACTTTATTTTATTTTTAAGTATATACATATGTGTGTGTTTTATTGATTTCAGAGAGGAAGAGAAACATAGAAATATCAATGATGAGAGAAAATCATTTATCCTCTGTCTCCTGCATTCCCCACACTGGGATCAAATTGAACAGTGACCTCCTGGTTCATAGGTGGACGTTCAACCACTGAGCCATGCCAGCTGGTCAAGTTCTGTAATTTTAAATTCCTCTTAGAAACATGGCACTCTTGAAAGTACACAAATTGTAGTACCCGATTCCTTAAATCTAGAACCTAAGGTTTTCAGTGCTTTACATCTTTATTTTACAGAGGTTAGCACAATGCTGAGGACACAAAGGAAGATTTTGATAAATGTATTTTAAATTTTAGTTTAGTTGAATCAAATTACAGCAACTCAAGTTCCAGTGATTTCCAGCCCTTAGAAGTCTGTTGTTTAAAAACTGAGATGTGCACTGTACACTGTGTACCCACTAGTGATGTGTGGCTATTTAATCTTAAATTAATTAAAATTAAACAAAATTAAAAATTCAGTTTCTCAATCACATTAGCCACATTCCAAAGACTCAAAAGACACATGTAGTTAATAGCCACAATATTTAAACAGCACAAGTATAGAACATAAACATCATTATAAAAAGTTTTATTGGACATTCCTGGCTTAGAGGATGTGAATATTAAGATGAAGAAAAATTTTGAAGAAGAATTCCAGTAGAATCTAGAGTATGGTTCAATATAAATCAAATGTACTCTCTGAATGGAATTTTCAGAAACTGAAGCTAGAATATGTACAATAAATAAAAGATTATGAATTTACTTAATCAACTAGGTGATTAGATACTAGGCCTTAGAGATGGACAATATCAAATATTTTATGGGTAAGTCATGAAAAATGGTAACTTGAAGACAAGTTTGAAGAAGAAAGAAAAAATCTATGAAAGTATGGTGTCAGAGGAACCAAAAAATGGCATCAAGGGAACATCGCAGAGGAGGAAATGTGGTAAGCAGAATTCTAAGATATCCCCCAAGATTCCAGTGGTGTAAATGCCTAGTTGGATCTCCTCCCCTTGAGGGTGGGAAGGACTTGTGAATACGATGGGTTAGTCTCTCATATTCCTGATTAGAAGAACTAATGGGAAAGCTGATGGTGTAAACCTTCTATAATAATAAAAGTGTAATATGTTAATTAGACCGAACAAACAACCTTCTGAATGTCCTTCAGGACGTCCTTCCGGACAAAGCCAGGGCTGCAAGGGCCAAGCCTCTTACACAAATTTCATGCATTGGGCCTCTAGTTTTATATAATATTTTTTTTCAGACTGGAGGAAGACTCCCCTGCTGGCTTTGATGAAGAAAGCTACTATGTTGTGAGAAAGGTCCAATGGCTAGGACATGAATGCATCATCCAGGTGCAGACAGCGATCTCTGGTCAATAGGCAGCAAGATCCAGGGAACCCCGTTCTTCAACCTGAATGACCTTGGAGGAAGGCCCAGGACCTAAGATGAGACTGAAACTCTACCAATGTTTTGATTTCAGTCTTGTGGAACACTTAGTAGAGTATCCAGAGGTGCCATAACCAGATTTAGGACCTACAGACCTGTGACTTATCACCTATGGAACTGCATATTGTTTTAAGATAAAAAAATGTAAAGGTGTATAATTTGTTAGAAAGAAATATAAAATTAGCACAGGAATATTCCCAAGTACTGAAGAAATAAGAAACAAAATGTTTCTGTTGGATTCACTGGCAAATTTTTTGGTGATGCAGATGAAAGCAGTTTCAGTGGCAAGGTGGGTGAAACACAAAATTTTCTATTTAAAACAGGGAAAGGGATGGAAGGGGGATGAATACTAACTATAGCCACCCTTAAAAAGTTCACTATGCAAGAACCAGAAACCCAGAATAATATTTGAAGTGAGATCATTTTTCCTTTTATATTTTATCGGGAACCTGATGGTGATTATTAACGTTGTTGTTTGAGACAAATGGAGAGGATCCAGAGGACAAATTGAAGCCATAGAAGAGGAAATGGATTATACAAAAGAGAATCCATGTAGGCAGATGAGGGTAATATTAGGAGCTCATAAACTCAGGAGCTAGAACCACTTTGACCAAGTGAAGAAAATGAGAAATAGAGGACGCAATGAGTTTAGAATGGAAATGCAGGAGAGAAGGCAGTTCTCATCCAGTAGGTTCTCAATTCTCAGTAATGAAGGGGGCATGTTTTTGTTTGCTTGCTTGCTTGTTTGTTTGTGGCTGTTGTTTCTGCTGGAGGAGGCAGGTAAGATCACGAGGTTGCTCATTTAAATTCAAGCTTCAACTATTATTCATTATGAAGCCTTGACATTACTCTTCATCACTCCGACCTTCAGTTTACTTCAGTAAATGAGAACAATAAAACCTCTTCTGCAGGCTATCTGGAGGACAAAATGAGGTGATATCTGTAGAGGGCTCAGTAGATTGTTCAGCACACTATGTACTCAGGAAATTATGGCTGTTTTATTACTGAGATTGAGCATGGTTTGGCGAGATGAGGAATTTGAGGAGAGTCGAGAAAGTTTGAAATGGCTCTGTTAAGAATAAGAGAGGCAGTTTAGTGGGGAAATATCGAATAATTCCTAAAATGTTTTTAGGGCTCAAGTGAGATAGGAGACAATGAATTTCTTCTAAGTCCAGGTTCCATGATTATTTTGTGCTGGCTGGATCAGGATGCCAGATACAGGAGACACGCAGGGAAGTGAATCTCGGATAAAATTTTTATGGGCTAATTAACATTCAGGAACAATGGAGCAAAGGACTGGAAAGATGAGCAAGGGAGTCATAAAAGTGATAAAAATGGATAAAGTAGAGAAGACAAGGTACACAAATGCCCCCTGATATCAAAGGTATGCTGTCCTAGGAATAACACATTAGAAAGGGAGAAAAACGAAGGGCCATCACTGACTTTCATGCTCAAATTTCAGTTTTTAAAGGTAAGATAAAGAAACAAAGATTAAGAAAACAACAATCAGCACTAGCCAGTTTGGCTCAGTGGATAGAGCATCGACCTATGGACTGAAGGGTCCCCCGTTGGAGTCTGGTCAAGGGCACATGCCTAGATTGCAGGCTAGATCCCCAGTGGGGGGTGTGCAGGAGGCAGCCTATCAATGATTCTCTCTCATCATTAATGTTTTTATCTCTCTTTCTCTCTCTCTTCCTCTCTGAAATCAATAAAAATATATTTTTTTAAAAAGAAAATAACATTAAAAAATTCTTAAATTCTGTCCAGGATGATGGCAAGGACTGAGAAAAAGGAGAAAGCATAATACCAGGTACCAAAGAATTTTAAGCAAACAGAAGTGACTTGTACATTGGAAGACAGTGGCAAGAAATGTCTGGAGCAATGGAATAATGGAGTCAAAAGTTGTTTTAACTTCAAAGGGGTATCCTACATAATAAAAGGCTAATATGCAAATCAACTGGATGGCAAAACAACCAGTCGCTATGATGCCCACTGACCACCAAGGGGCAGACGCTCAATGCAGGAGCTGTCCCCTGGTGGTCAGTGTGCTCCCACAGGGGGAGCACCGCTTAGCCAGAAGCCAGGCTCACGGCTGCGCTAAGGACCCCTTGAGGGATGTCTGAGTGCCGGCTTAGGGGAGTGGGCCTAAGCTGGCAAGTGGACATCCCCCGAAGGGTTCTAGACTGCAAGAGGGCGCAGGTCGGGTTGAGGGGACCCCCCCAGTGCACAAATGTGATGCACCAGGCCTCTAGTTCATCATATTACTATAATTTTAAAATTTAAAAGTATTTCAACTAAATTGAGATTAACATACACATGATTTTATGTCTAAGAATTATAAACTTCAGGAAATATTAAAGTTTTGCTTTGCATTTATTTTCATATTTTATTATGTTTTGTGATTTGTTTTTCAGTAAGAATGACCATACTGTTGAAATGCTGCTACTGCTGCAAATAAGTGTGGACATAGAGGTGAACTATGAGTAAAATAGAGGTACTTTCTGAGTGTTTAATGTACACAGAATGGGGCAGAGGTTTTCCCCCCCATGTGGCGCACAATGTTTGAACATCGC
>NW_005871257.1:616785-654864 GCF_000147115.1 Myotis lucifugus
AACTTCTTCATAATTTATTTTGTTTCCCTCTTTCAACATCATAAAGGAACTTGGGAGAGGGGAGATGTAGAATGGAAAATCTCAGTGGTGTACCTCCTTAGAATTATTTTCAGAAATGTCAAATTCTGCGTCATTTTCTTTAACTTAAGATGGCACCTGCAACCTGTTCTTGTCTGGGCGGTAAAACTGCACACTCTCACAGAAACATGCTTACCAGGGAAGGCGGGCAGCCTGAGACACACACTTTACACCTGTTTACATGTCTTGCACTTCACAGAGTTGCTTGTGGTTTCCACCTCACGTAGAGTTTTAGTTCAAACTGCTGACCAGCACTCTTTAATAGAGAGCATACTTGAATTTTGGAACTTGATTGCTTTTTCTAACTCAGCTGCACCTTCCACATTAATTTTTTTTCCACTGCCTGTTTTTATAACTGGGTTCTTACAACAGAAGAGCTGCCACTATGTGGCCATGTAATCAGTCAGCTATGTTCCCTTCCCTGTCTTACTTATAACTGAGAATAGTTTTTGATATTCAAGCTTAATTACTTTTATAGGTTCAAGGACTCCCTTAATAAGCTTTGTTATGGCTCACACAGTAGAAGCTATTTATTCTGCATGCCAAAGCTACATAATCTGGGCACTGCTCTCAATTTATGAAACTATCGCTTCTCTCAAGATTCATAATAATAATAATAATAATAATAATAATAAATATAAAAACAATAATAATAACAAAATAAAACTAAGGGGTATTTTGTTTCTCTCTCTTTTTTCCATTATACTATTTAGAACTTCACAGTAATAAAGATTACAAATTGGACTCATTATGATAATGTTTTAAATTTATTGGGGAATTTTCTGGTTTTTGATGTTCATACATTATAAGGCATAGTGGTGTGTTTTTGTTGTTTTGTGTTTGCATCTGACTATCCATTTTTTTAGCTTTATTTTTTGAAGTCTATCTTTTCTCCATCCAATTCCCTTTACACTTTTGTAAAAAATTAATTAACAATCTATTTTTGGATTCTATTCTGCTTCATTTATTTGCCTGTCTTTATGCCCCAATACAGTAGTTTTAATATGTATTAACATTGGATAATGTAAGTCCTCCACCTTTGATCTACTTTTTTATTGTTTGGCTATTCCAACTCATTTGTATTTCTATACAAATTTAAGAATCAACTTGTCAATTTAAAAAGAAAGAAGCCTTGTAGAATGTGGCTTGCGATCACATTTAATGTATGAATCAATTTGGGAACTGTTTTAAGAGCAATAGTAAAATTTTAAACTTTTATTTTAAACTCATGCTCATGAGAAACAATATTTTAAACATCATCTGTTAGATTTATTTGGAGCAAAATATATTGATTAATAATAATCACTGATTCTTACTGAACATGCAATTTGTACCAGATGAGAATATTTAATATATTTCTCTTCTAATAATTCTGTAACTTTGTTGTTAATATTTTTGGCACTTTTTCCTTTACTGTCATTATTCTCTTTGAATGTAAGGCTTTAAATTTTATATCAATTCATAGCTATAGTTGTTACATAGATTTGTTTAAAAATATTTTTTTATTGATTTCAGAGAGGAAGGGAGAGGGAGCGAGAGATAGAAACATCAATGATAAGAGAGAATCATTGATTGGCTGTCTCCTGCACGTCCCCTACTGGGGATTGAGTCTGCAACCCAAGCATGTGCCCTGACGAGGAATCGAACTGTGACCTCCTGGTTCATAGGTCTATGCTCAACCACTGAGCTATGCCAAATGGGCTACATACCTTTCCATAGCCTATTTCACCATTATGACTTGTTATTTAGTTGTATGAGGGAAAATATTTGGCTTTCATTTCTTTGTTTTGTTTTTATTTTTGGCTTAGAAAGCATTCTATATTCTTTACATAAAGCACACATTAACAAACACACAAACAAATATTCTTCCATTTCTATAACGTATTCACTATCACAATAATACATATTACAAACAGCTTCAAAATCGCAGGCACTTTAAATGACACACATTTATTTTCGATGCTCGTAGGCCTGTGGGTCAGCAGGAACTCTGCTAGGCTGAGGTATAATTCATTGGTTTTTATCTGGGGTGTAGATTGGGCTCAAAAATACTCTAAATATGTTTTTATTCTAGGACCAAAGTTCCCCTGCACAAGTTCCTGCCATAATATATGGTGAAGCATGAAAGCAAGTCAAATTGCACCATCACATGTAAAGCTCCTGCTCATATCTTGCCTACTAATGTCCCATTTGCCAAATTAAATCTCAGGTTCAAGTCCAAATATGATGGAACAGTCATGTTTGCATTGCCAAATCAAAAGCCAAGGCAACGACAAGCAGGAGAGAAAGAATTGCAAGACTATAATCCAGTGTGACCAAATTTCAGATTTCATTGAAAGTCCACTTTTATTTTAAAGTATGTAGCTTTATATTTATTGTGATATTATGCAGAGACCTAATTTTTTCAATTGTATTTCTTTATATATAATTTAACTTATTATAATATATTAATATATAATACATTAAATTTATATTATATAAAATATTATATATTATTATAACATCTGAAATAATAAAAGGCTAATATGCAAATCGACCAAATGGAGGAAAGACCAGTTGCTATTATGGACACTGGCCACCAGGGGACAGACACTCATTGCAGGAGCTGTCCCTTGGTAGTCTGTGCACTGCCACAGTGGGAGCGTCGCTCAGCCATAAGTCAGGCTCAAGGCTGGCGAGCGGGGAGTGGGCCTAAGCCAGCAGTTGGATATCCCCCGAGGGGTCCCAGGACTGTGAGAGGGTGCAGGGCTAGGCTGAGGGGAACCCCCCCACACCAGTGCATGGAATCTTGTGCACCAGGCCTCTGGTATTATTATACAATAATATATTATTAATATGAAATATATAATATATTGGATTAATTTGTGCTATATTATACCCTATCTAATAAAAGAGTAATATGCAAATTGACCATCACTCCAACACACAAGATGGCCACCCCATGTGGTCAAAGATGGCCGCCCCTGTGTGGGCACAAGATGGCCGGCAGGGAGGGCAGTTGGGGGCAACCAGGCCGGCAGGGGAGGGCAGTTGTGGGCTATCAGGGCTGCAGGGGAGGGCAGTTAGGGGAGACCAGGCCGGCAAGGGAGGGCAATTAGGGGTGACTGGGCCAGCAGGAGAGGGCAGTTGGGGGCAACCAGGCTGGCAGGGGAGTGGTTAGGGGTTGATCAGACTGGCAGGCAGAAGTGGTTAGGGGCAATCAGGCAGGCAGGTAGGTGAGCAGTTGGGAGCCAGCAGTCCTGGATTGTGAGAGGGATGTCCCAGATGGAGAGGGTGCAGGCTGGGCTGAGGGACACACACACCCCCATGCACGAATTTCGTGTGCCAGGACTCTAGTTAACATATAATATTTTAAATTATTCAATAAGATTCATTGAATAGTCTATTTCTTATCCATTGTTTAGAAATGATCCCTCTCTCGTGTAGTAAAACATCATATGTTCTTACTTTCTGATCTTTCACTGTTACTTGATTATATCTATGATACACAGTATTATATTCAATGAAACTTTAGACTGGATAAAATTTTGCCTTGTCTTTATTCTTTTCTCAAAGTATTTATTGCTTCTCTGGGTCCCATTCTCTTTATACATATGATAATTTTATGCATCAATGTATCTAGGCTATAGTACCTTGTTCTTTAATAATCAAACACTAATTTAGGTAGTGTTTAATGATATTTTGAAAATGTGGCTAACATCTATAATTAATTGCCTCCAAGTGAAAGGATAGACTATCCTTGATAGTGTGGTGGGTCTCATTCAATCAGTTGAAGGTCTTAAGAGCATACACTCAGGTATGCCGATGTAGAGGCAGAAGTAGTTTTCTTCTTCAAGATTCTTTGGCTTGTCTAGTAATTAAATTAGCATAAACTGGGTTAACAGGAGGAAAAAAATGTAATATTGTACATTTGGCAGCCCCATAAATAAGGTGAAACTTTCAGGCAAAGTCAAGCAATTGAGGCTTATATAGCATCTTGGGCTAAGGAGAAGGGAGTAGGCTCTGGGATTTCCAAGGGGAGGAAGACAATTTATAGGAAGATGAGAAGAGCAAACGTTTAGTAAACAAATGTTTACCATGCCATATAGGTATGTGTTTTTTATTACAAAATTATCTCTGATAATTGTACACACCCCTTCTAAATTAAGGGGGAGGTCTTCATTTTCTTCAGCTCAAAATAACCCACATCACAGAGTGATGAACTTTGGGATGACAGAGTCTACTCCCCTTCATCAGAGAAGAAAATACTGCTTCAGAACTGCAACATCAACTCCTGATTGAGTTTCCAGCCTAAGAACCCTGACTAATCCACTGGATCAGTAGACACATTTGTCAAGTTTCACATGATAAACTTATTGGCAATAGATTGGGAGGTACATTGAATATAGAGAAATTTGGAGATAATTGACATCTTTACAGTATTAACTTATCTTATGAAGAAAGTGGGCTGATATCGTGTGGATCATTTCATATTCTTTTAATAAAATTTTATGTATTTCTGGGCCAGCCCTGTGAGTTCATTACTAGATATTTTACAATTGGTGCTCTACTATGAATAGGCTCTTTTATTTTTATTATGTTGTGGCTGGTATCAAATTAAGATTTTTTCCATATCTATCACTTATACCTGTCCATATCGTCAATTTTTAAAACTACTTTACAGTTGAGCATTTTAGATTTTTTAAAAAAATATGTGGGCTATTTTTAAGAAAAACATCATTTCTCTGAGAATATGCCCTTCCATTTCGAAGTAGCTCTCTGAGACCAACACTCCTGCACTTGCTCTGGCCTCTCAGTCACTCAGTTCAGGACAGAGTAACTTAATATGTGTGATAAGTTTGGGGAAAAATGTATATCATATATAAGTTGCTTTCTCCTGGAATTTAAAAAAGCAACAACAGAGGAGCATTTCTCTAAACTGGACTTGACCATGTGGTACACATAGGGTGTAGGCTCTGCCCGTGAGGAAGCCTTATGATCATCCAGAAGATTTTTGATAGGTATGCAATACTGTTTCTGAGTTTCTATAAAAGCAAAGACTTTTCTGCAATTAAAACTACCAGTATCAGCTTTATTAATAGAGAAGGTACTATATCTCTCTCTCATCTGTTATAGCTCTCTTCCTTTCTCAACATTTTCAGGAGCCAGAAGGGGAAAATTAGTTATTAATTGACTGCCCCAGGTATCCACTAATTTAGAAATAATCTGTAATTAATTACTACATTCTCTTATCTTATTTCTTGTCTTATTGCAATGAGTATGATTACTAGTAAAATTGTGAAGAGCAGTCATTCAAGACACTGTTTTTTTTTACATTGTTCTTGGGATAATAATGAAGTGAACACATCAAAGTATAATATTTTCTATATGTTTCTGGTAGATAGTATTTTTCAATATTGGATTTCTTTTCATCTTGCTTGTAAAAATCTGACCTTATTGCTACAAAATATAGGGTGTCCCCCAAAAATGTATACACACTTTAACACTGATAGCTCAGTTGATGTTTCTTTCTTTGCAGATTTAACCCATTATAATTAATAATGGTTTAACATTGTATATACATGTTTTGAGATACCTTATAGTTACTTTATCTCCTTTATTATATTATGGTGTTAATTTTCTTTAATGTAATGACATGTCAGTAAAATGTAAAAGCAAATTATTATAATAGGTTGTCTGAATCCGACGAATTTGTAAAAATGCACTGCTAGTTAGTTTATCTGATACTTTATTGATTACTAGAGGCCTGACGCACTAAATTCATGCAAGGGGTTCGGCCCTCACAGCCCCGCCTGCCTGGGCAGGCCCTCGCAGCCCCGGCTTTGTCTGGAAGGTTGTCCGGGTAGTTGTTCTAATGTTCGGTCTAATTAGCATATTAGCTCTTTATTATATAGGATATTTTAGCATGAAGAGAAAAAAAATAGTAATTTGAAACATTCTTTTCTAGATCCATATCTTACTTTCATGTTCCTCTTTCTCATTTACATGTGTTCTTGGAAAATGTGTATTGTTTTGAATATAAGTAATTTGTAATTCACATAAATGTTACTATAATTTCTATTATTTTTGAGTTATTCATTCATGTTGTTATGTATACATCCAATCTGCTGCTTCTATCTTGAGCATGTTATTCCATGATATGCATTTGATGGTGGACACCTATGAGGTGTGACTTACTAAATTATTACTGTAATAAATAAATTTCTACCTGTTCTTTTATTAAATATGTAAAATTGCTTCAGGATATAAATCCATGATAGGAATTGCTATAATTAAGTTTGGATGAATACTGACTGTGAATATTATTCCAAATTTCTTCACAATTCTATAATCCCATAGGATAAAAGCATTCCTATATATGTTCTACCCTGTCAACACTTGATCACTTGATGCTATCCAGTTTCCTAATTTTTGCTACTAGTAGTCATAGCTTTTTGGCATCATAACTGCAAAACTTAAATTTGATTTCTAAGCATTTTAAGCATTTTTTTCAAAATAATATTAACACTTTCTTTTCCCACAGATTGCTTTACTTACATAAATTATGATGTTCTTATTTCTTGTACATTTTTCTTTTAGAATTGGTGTCTATTATTGCTGATATATTATACACAAGATTTTTGAAACTGTAAATGCCTTCTCTTATCTTCTTCATCTCTCACTTTGTTAATGATTTCTCGGCAAAACAAAAATCTTAATTTTTATATAATCAAATTCATTACTTTGTGTCCTATAATCTGGGTTTGAGATTTTGTTTAAGACATTTTTTCCTATTCTAACTTACATTTATAAAATATATAATGTGAAAACATAACATGATAATATTTTTATTTTAACTGATTGTCAACCTTGAGGAAGTATTGGGTAAGAAATTTTTTTCTGAATAAGTGTATCTCTTGAATATACCATAATTAGTTTGTATCTCTGCCTTCTTGTCTGCATAAGGTAAACATTGCTAATTCCAGAAACAAAAAAATTAATAACATACATACTGAACAGTGACTTAAAGATATGAGAAATATGAATTAGAATGTTATTCTAAGGAAGAACGAGGTTCCATACCACTCACTCTCGCTCCCTGTCATTTCACTGACTCATTTCCTACTCATTTTTATCTTCCACACTAGTTGCCAGTAATACTGGCCGCCATTTCTTCAAACACACCACTCGCTCCTGCCTCAGGGCCTGTGCTCTTGCAAAGCTCTGGCTAGAAGGCTCTCCTTTTAGACCGAAGCACAATTTGCTCCCTCACTTCCTTCAGGTCATCTCTCAAATGTCACCTCACTGGCATCCTTCCCTGAAATTGCACCCAATACAACTTCTCTTCTCCCTTTCTTATTTTTCCCTTCATCACACATTATTCTGTAACCAATAATTTTTCTACTTGTGTATGTCATTTACTGTCTGACTCCCCACCTAGAAAATATGCTCTATGAGGACAAAGACTTTCTTTTCTTCTGTTTTCTTAGCACAATGAACAATCACTCAATGAATGATCTCTCAAATGTTTGCAAGAATCAACTAATAAATCTAGGTTACACCCTGGCCAAAGTGGCTCAGTTGATTGGGGCATCATCCTGTGCACTGAAGGGTCTAGGATTCTATTCCCAGTCAAGGCACATACCTAGGTTGTGGGTTTGATCACCGATCAGGACACATACAGGAAACAACCAATTGGTATTTCTCTCTCATATTTCACTCTCTCCCTCTCTCTCTCTTTTCCTCTGCTTCTCCCTCTCCATTCTTCTCTCTTTAAAATCAATTAAAAAACACACACCAGGTTATACAAATTAATTACCCCTTTAAATATAGAAATTTTGAGGTGTGATTAAAAGCTATTGGTACTCTTTGATGATTCCACAGGGAAAACATAACAAAACCAAACAAATAACAAAACCAACCCCTTTATAATTTAGCAATGATTGTAAGTATTTCTATATATGGTATTTGACATTGAAAAGGAAATGATTGGAGATTACTAACAATTAAAATAGACATAATTTATTCCCCTAGGGTCTCTAAAAGCATACATGATCAGGGACAGAGATTAACATGTATATTTAAATTAATAGGCCTTTCAAATTTGTATTGAATATTTTTCTATTTTCAAAGTATTAAATACCTATATAACACAGACTCAGATACATACTGTGCATTGCATGTGAAACGTGTGTGAAATGAGGCAAATGTGTTTTCATGAACCTTATTTTCTAGTAGGGAAAGTAGACAAAAACCATAGAATGAGTAAACTAATACCACATAATATGAGATCTAGTTTTCTAGACTAAAAGTAGTACCAAGAAAAGTAATACAAAACATACTCAATCACTGATTTATATTTTTCTCCTAAAACTGGGACAGATTAGCAAACAATTTTTTCTAAGACTTCATTAATTTCATAAAATATGGCAATGTGTTTATTAGCATACTGTGAAACATTACCATAGATGATTATAATTAAACTACACTTATCAAAATAATGAATAAAGCACATTTTGTGGTACAGCAGCATTGATGTTTTTCATATTTATTTGTTCACTAACTGATCTGCCAAATTCAGTAATCTCTAGTGAGTCTCCCAGTTATTAGTGTAAATTACTGAGGGTCTACTTTGATAATAAATAATAATAGCAATTCTGGGAAACAAATCATTAGCAGTTTAATGTCTAAACATTTTTTGTGGATAATATAAATTAAGAACACAATGCAACATTTTTCATTCAATTACAATATGTTTCCAGAGGGTTATAATGCAATTTAAAAGGCTGCTTATAATGGATGCAACAAAGCACCTGAATTTTAATGCTATCAAAAAGTGTTCAGATGTTCAAAAAGAGGATTAGTTATATAATGTACTAAAAGGAAGTTCCTAACATGAAAAGACCAATAAGTGTAAGATGTCTAAAATGTCTTTGATGAAACCATACATTTCCTTAGACTCTGAAACTGGAACCTATTCTGTATAAATTTTTCTTTTAGCTTCTGCGTGTTCATTTATTGATTTCCTCCATGAACAGGTCTGTCTTTTTTTCCCCTCTTTTAAAAAAATGTTATTGAATGTGTTGGGGTGACTTTGATTAATACAATTATATAGGTTTTCTCAAAAAATTAAAAATGAACTGCCTTATGACCCAGCCATTCCACTTCTGGGAATATATCCAAAGAAATCTAAAACACTTATTCAAAAGAATATGTCCACCCATGTTCATTGCAGCACTGTTGTACTATGTGTAAATTTTGTTATGTAGGGGCCAAGACTATCAATAAAATCCATACAATACATTGATTAATTCATTGATTAATTTATTTAACCAATACAAATTGAGTAACTACTATGTACCTAGTCCTCCCCTAGGCACTAGGGGTACACCATGGAGAAGAACAGAACAAATTCTCTGCCTGTGTGGCTGTTCTCAATCAAATTCAGAGAATAATAAAATAAATAAGGTAAATAATAAAAGGATATAGCCCACAGTCCTAAATCCATCCTCCTAATATATCTGTCCTGCATTTCCAAGCTCACCTGGATTCCGGGTGTAGCCATGTGACACATTTCTCAAGAATTATAGGAAGCAGAAGAGATTTGTCTTTCAGTCCTGGTCAGAAAAACCCGGGAATGGGTGTGCTTATGAATGAATTGGGCAAACTGGTTCATATGAATATGCTCTAGATTACATCCTAGGGTCTAGCCAGCCGTGGGCAAACTACGGCCTGCGGGCCGGATCCGGCCCGTTTGAAATGAATAAAACTAAAAAAAAAAAGACCGTACCCTTTTATGTAATGATGTTTACTTTGAATTTATATTAGTTCACACAAACACTCCATCCATGCTTTTGTTCCGGCCCTCCGGTCCAGTTTAAGAACCCATTGTGGCCCTTGAGTCAAAAAGTTCGCCCACCCCTGGTAGCCCAAGGTTACCCAATGACTATAGAGTTTGAACTCTATAAATCTGAACGGCCATCATGAATTATATTTGCAGTGAAAAATACCTTTCTATTTCATTTAAGAAATTTAATTACTGTTAGGCCACTTTTCATCAGCATCACAGGCATGACCTATCTGATTCAGTATGCTAGATGATGTTAAAAATTAAGGAGAAAGAACATGTGAAACAATAGAGAGAATATGGTGGAAGATTTGCCATGTGTGACTGGTGCCCCATGATCCAGGATGGCTGCTCAGTCTCTCAGTCTCTCACCGTCATGTCTGCCTTCTAGCCAAGGAGGAGGAGAAATGTACTAAAAAGGCCTGGTCATATTCCAATTTTTTTTATTCTTTTTACTTGAATATCTCAGATGCCCTCTCCTGACTGGAAAAGAAATTGGGAAATGCACTCTTTATTCTAGGAATTATTCTGCACACAGAAAATTCATGACTTTTATAAGGAAGGATCAAGAGGAAATTTTATAGGGCTACTAGAGGTCTTGATACAGAGAGTTAGATGTGAGTGGTAAATACTCTTTTAAAGTTGAATCTCAAAAATAACATGAAATTAGCCAGGTAAATAAAAATGGAGGGGAAGGGTAGTTGAACCAAAGGAAAAGGTAAAAGAGCAAGCTTGATGCAGTTAGCAAACTCTCAGACCTGTTCTATGTTTTAGACACTCAACAGACCTTAAAAAAAAAAGAAAGAAAGAAAGAAAGGAAAAAGAAAAAGAAAAGAAAGAAAAAAATAGCACTTACAAAATGTTTAAGAGGTGGAGAAATCAATTTGAGAACTATCACAATATACATAATTTTGAAACCAGGAATGTAGATGCAATCCCAAGGTAAAATGCATACAGAAAGATGGCATATATACATAAGTGTGGCCTGAATAAGAAAAGAGGGTAGAAAGATAAAGAGGAATCTGAGGGGGAAAAAGAACACATATTATAAGGAGGTTTAGTATTAGCATACTTACTATTATAGAATTATCAGAAACACATGACACCAGGAATGGGCATCTTGATCAAGAATACAGACAATGGCCCAGCTAGTATGACTCAGGGATTTAGTGTTGACCTATGAACCAGGAGATCACAGTTCCATTCCTGGTCAGGGTAAATGTCCAGGTTGCAGGCTCCATCCCCAGTAGGGGGCATGCAGGAGGCAGCCAATCAATAAGTCTCTTTCATCATTGATGTTTATATTTCTCTCTCCCTCTTTCTTCCTCTCTGAAATCAATGAAAATACATTTTTTTAAAAAAGAATACAGACAATAGGGATTGATTTGTCTTTGAGGCGTTTACTGGTGAAGGGTAGCAGATTATGCCACTCCAAAATATGGCTGCAGGAGTTCAGGACATGCCACCCTGAAATATGCTACTTTGATATATTGATTATTTTAATCTGTAGAAATTAAAACACACACACACACACACACACACACACACACACACACACACAAACACACACTAACAAACAAAAAGATACACACACAAATGCAGGAAGAAGGTTTCTCTGAACTCCTCTAGCTGCCTAAGGGCAGATCAAACAAAGGGAACTCAATTGTCATTACCCCTTCCCTGGAAGTTTCATCAACCAGGAAATATTAATTTTATCATAGGAGAGACCAGAAGTTACATCACATCCAGATAAACTTTGTTACAAAGTCCCAGCTGTTCATCTAATGGCCCATTCATCGTTCCTAAATATCATTTATTCTCACCTACGAATAAGGCCCTTTCCCTAAGATGGTATGTAATTCTGAATTACAAGCACCTTGGAGAGTTAACTCCTTTTTCTGGGTATCTCACATGTATACATGAGGTACAGATAATAAGTTTGCTTGTTTTTTTCCTGTTAGTCTGCCTTTTATTATCAGGGGCGTTGTAGCTAAAAACTCCAAAAGGTTGAAAAAAAAGTATATTTCTTTCCCTACCCTGGGATTTTTAAAATGTTACTTTCTATAGACTGTTTACTTAAAAAATAAAAAAGCAACCATAGGTGTATGATGAAATTGAATGTGCATATTGGGCCATAGGTTACCTCTAGAATCAGATTTTAGTGAGAATCCCAGCAGCACAACTGAAAGTAGCACTTCAGAATAAGTACTTATCTCCTCTATGCCTTGGTTTCCAATATGTGGGTTAGCTGTGATGGTACCAATCATAAAGTTTTGTAATGAAGGTCAATTTGAATGACATATGTAAATGTTATTAGAATCATCCCAAGTTCATAAAAAATACTCAATAAATAGTAACTATTAGTTTATTAATGCACATTTTTATTAGAAACTAGAGGCCTGGTGCACAAAATTCATGTACGAGGCTGGGCGTGTCCCTCAGCCCAGCAGGCACCCTCTCCAATCTGGGACCCCTCAGATTGTGGGAAGGCCTGAGCAAGGGGCCTGTGGTGGTTTGCAGGCTGGTCATGCACACATTAGGGTGGAGTTCTCCACTGGGGATCATGCTGGCCTAGGTGAGGGGCTGGGGCAGTTTGCAGGCCAGCCATGCCCCCATGGGGTGAGGGTTCACACTGGGGGTGTGTGACCACCCTAGGTGAGGGGCTGATGGCTGTTTGCAGGCTGGCCACACTCCCTTCAGGGTGGGGGTCTCCACTGGGGTGCCTGGCCAGCCTGGGTGATGGGCTGATGGCTGTTTGCAGGCTGGCCATGCCCCCCCGGTGGGAACCCTCACCCCAGTGGTGGCGTGGACAGCCTGGGTAAGGGTCTCAGGGCCGTTTGAAGGCCTCTCCTTCAGTGGCTAGCCAGGGTGGGCAGAAAGTTCAGGACATGTCCTGAACTCCCATGCGCTCGGCAGGCTCTGTTATGGCTGCCCACAGGCTCCTTCTTTGGTTACTGGCCCAGGCGAGCAGAAAGATTGGCTTCCTCTGTTGCCAGGGAGACCCAAGCCTCCCACCCACTCCTGCTGGCTCCATGGCAGCCGCCATATTTGTCCTGCTAATTTGCATACTCACACCTGATTGGCTGGTGGGCATTGCAAAGTGATGGTTAATTTACATATTTCTCTTTTATTAGTGTAGGTGTTGACAACGAAAGAAGGAATAGGGGAAGAAAAGTAGTTTAAGGTGAAACAGAGTTGATGGAAGTATTTGGTTTGTTGCAGTGAGGCAAGTGAGAATATGTTTCAAGTTGTACAGATGCAGTGGGGCTGGTAAATGAATGAAAAAGAATGATAATGAATGACATGGCTATACATTTTTAAATGAAGATGAGTTATAGAGACTTGGAAAATTATGTGGAAAACAGATACTATGGATAGGAAATAAGATAAAGATCAGCAGAAACCTGCTGAAGGGAGAGAGTGCATTTATAATGGGCACAGGCAGTGTGTTTTGATAACCTTCTTCAGGTTTTTGTCTGAAAGCTAAAAATGTCTCCTCTATTTTTACAGACAGAAACATTCAAATCAAGTTAGTTTGAAGAGGGAACGAGTGAGAGAGATACAGGGAGCGGTAGTGGAAGAAAATGAAAGTTTGTAGAGTAAGAAACTTTATCACAGACTTCATAATTTATTCCAATGCCCCCTGCCTTTCTTACTCTCAGTTCCTCATATTACATTTTGGAAGCTTTTTGATCTGGAGAATAATGAGGACACCAGCTAAGACGTGGTATGAGAAAGGCCTTTGGGTATTTTAAGAATGTGCTATGCTACGTTATTATAGTGCTAGCTTTCTGTCTCACACACAGGGGCCTTGACTGGATAATTTTCCTTGTCTTGCCTTGGTGACCTCCTGTTCGGACCAAGTCAGCACAGCTCACATTTTACTCAATTATGACTGGGAACCTCTTGTAGCTGAGAGTGGGGGTTATTCGTTAATTACAGACAGTGAACTGCTCTTTAAATGTTTGCAGCCAATTTTTAGATAGAGCTTTAATGGCTTTTTAATTTTCTTAGACCCTTGGTTGTTTTTTTTTACACATAAAGAAATGTGATGCTAAAGACCAGCAGCATCATTTTATTGCCTTTAAAATATCCATTTATCATTTTCCAATCTGGATTGCCCTTCTTTTTTAAAAAAAATACATTTTTATTGATTTCAGAGAGAAAAGGGGAGGAAGAGAGAGATAGAAACATCAATAATGAGAGAGAATTATTGATTGTCTGCCTCCTGCATTCCTCCTCCTGGGGATTGAACCCACAACCTGGGCATGTGCCCTGATAGGGAATCCAACCATGACTTCCTGGTTCATAGGTCAACGCTCAACCACTGAGCCACACCAGCCGGGCTAGATTTTCCTTCTTCTTGATACTGTATGTCTTTGGTGAATATGACTTAAAGCATGAATACACATGACCTATCTTTTAAAATTGATTAATGAAAATATCAAGTATCAAAATTTTAGAAGACCCAGCAATGTTCTCTGAGAAACAAGATTTGAGATTACATTGTATATATAAATATAAATATATATACTAAATAGTATTATATAATATATGAAGTATATACATACCTTTAATAAGGAATGGATTTTTAGGTCTAAAAATAAATTAAAATACCAAACAACAACAAAAACTACACCAGTGTTTGTAGTGTAAAATAAATTAATGTAACATAATTAAAAACTGATAAAGCAAAATAATAGTTATACATAGTCTTACACAATACACTCAAACCACATGAATTAGGACATATATGGATTTTTTAATTTGCATTATATTTTATAATATTTCTTGTTTTCAGTCACAATGTTGTTGTTTTTTAAGGCAATAGGGCAATCAAGATATGTGGGGGAGTAGGAGCTGGGAGGAAGGGGGAGAAATGGGAGATATCTGTAATACTATAAACAATAAAAATATATTTTAAAAAGAAAAAAAAATTGAACATACTCATTTAAGTACACTTTCAGCAACTGCATCCTACCTTCCAATCTATAGTTGCCTTATACTTTTCCTAGTATCAACATTCTATTTTAGACTGTCAACTATCTCTCAAGTATTTTCTCCATTTAAAAGACATATTCCAAATAAAGAATGATAGAGTGACTAAGATCATGAATTCTGTCACATAGTAACTCTTTATCTTTGGAAATTTATTTAATATTTCTTTGCTTGAGTTTCCTCATCTATAAAGTAGAACTAACAATAGCTCCAAGCTTATAGTATTGTTTTTAGGACAAATGCATTAATCAGTGTAAAGAACTTAGAACAGTGTGACTCAATATAAGCCCTTGATAGATGTTGACTATAATGATGAGGAGTATTATGGAAGAAAGAGAAAGATTTCCTATGCAGGAGAAAGCTCACAGGGAAAGCGGAGATGTGGAAAAGTTTTTCATGCACTCAGAGAAATAGAAATCATTTTGCTTGGCGAGAGCTTCAGAGCAATAAAGGATGGAAAGAATGAAATTAGAAATATAAGCAGGGACCAAAAGTAAAGAACTATTTACTGGACATAATATCTTTATGGTGAATGTTATGGGATGAAGTGAGTGAAGAATTTTATGTGGTGAAATTATATGGCCAAGTGTATATTTTAGAAACACACATCTAGAAAGAAGTATATAGAATGGACTCAAGAGAAAGGTTTGAAGGAGGAGTTGATGTCAGAAACTAACACTGATAAAGATTATTTGCAGGTAATTTAGAAGCTAGGTGTTTTTAGGATGTAAAAAAACAAAAGTTGGTGTGTATAATGTGTAACTCCTGGGGCCACTGTGAGTATTAAGCATAGTACTTACTCCAGAGTTAACACTCAATCTATATTAGCTATAATTATCATTGTTAATATGGTATCTTTAAACAAGAATAACTGAATGTTATGACTCCACATTAAATTATATATATATACTAGAGGCCCTGTGCACAAAAATTTGTGCACTCAGGGGGGAGGGGCAGTCCCTCAGCCCTGCCTGTGCCCTCTTGCAGTCTGGGACCCCTCAGGGGATGACCACCTGCTGGCTTAGGCCCGCTCCCCGGGGGATTGGGCCTAAAATGGCAATCAGACATCCCTCTGGCAGCCCGGCAGCCATCGGGGGATGTCCACTTGCCAGCGGGGAGCAGGCCTAAACTGGAGTCGGACATCCTTAGCACTGCTGAGGAGGCAGGAGAGGCTCCCACCACCACTGATGTACTGGCAGCCATCAGCCTGGCTTGTGGCTGAGCAGAGCTCCTCCCATGTGAGAGCGCCCTGACCACCAGAGGGCAGCTCCTGCATTGAGCGTCTGCCCCCTGGTGGTCAGTGTGTGTCATAGTGACCAGTCATTCCCAGTCTTTCTGTTGTTAGGGTCAGTTTGCATATTACCCTTTTACTATATAGGATAGAGGCCAGGTGCATGGGTGGGGGCTGGCTGGTTTGCCCTGAAGGGTGTCCCGGATTAGGGTGGGGGTCCCGCTTGGGTGCCTGGCCAGCCTGGATGAGGGGATGATGGCTGTTTGCAGCTGGTCACACCCCCTTCAGGATGAGGGTCCCCACTGGGGTGCCTGGCCAGTCTGGGTGAAGGGCTGAGGGCCGTTTTCAGGCTGGTGGGTGACTGAAGCTCCCAACCTCTCCTTTTTTTCTTTTTTTTTATTCTGGGATTTATTTACCTTCTATGGCTGTCACTGGAACTGAGATCCGGCTTTAGCTCTGAGGCTCGGCTCCAGCTCTGAGACCTCGGCTGCTGAAAGCAGGTATCTGGGTTTGTTTGGCTTCTATAATTGCAACATTGTTTCTTAGAGTGCAGCTCAGAGGCTGGCAGTGGCAGGCGGTGAACCTTGGCTTCCTCCATCACTGGAGCAAGCAAGCCTCATGTTCGCTTCAGCTGCCTAGCTGCCGGCCACCATCTTTGTTGGCAGTTAATTTGCATATCGCCCTGATTAGCCAATGGGAAGCATGTCGGAGGTATGGTTAATTACCATGTTTGTCTATTATTAGATAGGATGCCTAAGCGGCTCTGACTGGTAGCTATGATGCACAATGACCACCAGGGGGCAGACAGTCTGACCCATAGCTATGATGTGCACTGACCACCAGGAGGCAGACACTGAACACAGGAGCTGCCAAGCGACAGCAACTTTGCAAAGTACCCTCTCACACTCGAGCACTCCAGGACCCCTCCGGGGATGTTGTACTGCCAGTTTCAGCCCAATCCCCGCAGGCCAGGCCAAGGGACTCCACCTGCCAGAGGGATCCTGCTCATTCTGCAGATGCCCTTCGAGCCCCGGCACTAACCCCAGGTGTGGCCAGCTGGGGAGGGACTTTGGGAGGTTGGCACCAGGGTGTGCCCAGCCCATCTTGCCCAGTCCCGCCCTGCCAGCCACTTTCTAATTAATTTCCTTTCAATGTGCACGAATCCATGCACCAGGCCTCTAGTAAAATAATAAAATGAAAGAGTGATTTTAGATCAAGAAATGATGACTTGATTTTAGACTTATTGTGTAAAAGATTTCCAATGGATATACAGGCATATGTGTGAAAAAAATCAGAAGTAGAGATTAAGAGTGTGAGAGGCTTGGGTATGTGGAATGGGAATGGAAGAGTTGTATCTATGGCAACCAATAATATATTGGGAACAGGAAAAGCATTGAGAGTAAAAGAGTTCACTTATGGAGACAGATACAAATAAGAACAATAAGAACAGAATAAAGAAAAGAGTAAGAACATAATCTCAGTGTTCAATATTTTTTCTTGTCAAATGGATCAGCCAGAAAGTGGTCAAAAAGATATGAGGAGAACCAACAATTAGCAGTTTCATAGGAGATCAGTATCAATAATCAATAACATTTACTGAATGATTACTAATATACCAGGTGGTATAAGTACTATATAAGTATTAATTCTTTTAACTATTAAAAAAAACTTTCAGCCCTAACTGGTTTGGCTCAGTGGATAGAGTGTTGGCCTGCGGACTCAAAGGTCCCAGGTTTGATTTCAGTCAAGGGCATGTACCTTGGTTGCAGGCACATCCCCAGTAGGAGGTGTGCAGGAGGTAGCTGATTGATGTTTCTCTCTCATCGATGTTTCTAACTCTCTATCCTTCTCCCTTCCTCTCTATCAAAAATCAGTAAAATATATTTTTTAAAAAAACCAAACTTTCCTGTAGGTCCTGTTACTTAATCCTTTTTATAGAGAAGAAAACTCAAAGCACAGATAGGATAAGTAAAGCGCCTGAGCTAGAAGAAATTAGAGCAGAAGCATAGCCATCACAGCATGCAAATACCGTTAGATAAACACTAAGAATGGTCCATTGGCTTTGGCAATTAGAAGACATAGCCATCCTACTGTAGGACAGTTGCAGCAGTGGGGTAGATTTCTAAAATCAAAATGCAATATAGTACCAAGTGGGAGGTCAAAATCAATAAGGAAGAGATTACAAATACTTTTCCTATAATTCATCAGTTGTCTTTCTCTAAGCAAAGGTGAACACACTTAGTAGTAGACATTATCAGAATAAACTACATTTGCTGCTCTGATGGTTTGAGGATGTGGATTTTATATAAGAGATTACTTTCCACAAAGATTAATTTACTTTTCAGTGTCTTCTCATATCTTTTTCTTTTTCCAAACCATATGACTGCTTTTTTTCCAAAGCAGTGTCTAGGCAGGGGTGGGCAAACTTTTTGACTCGAGGGCCACAATGGTTTCTTAAACTGGACCGGAGGGCTGGAACAAAAGCATGGATGGAGTGTTTGTGTGAACTAATATAAATTCAAAGTAAACATCATTACATAAAAGGGTACGGTCTTTTTTTTTTTTTTAGTTTTATTCATTTCAAACGGGCCGGATCCGGCCCGCGGGCCGTAGTTTGCCCACGGCTGGAGAGATTAACCCTCAATATGCATTACATTACCTGAAGTGCATCAATATATGAGTTTGTTGACCACCCCCAAGATGGTCATTTATTGAGTTTAACATGGGCCAAATATTGTGTCAAAATCTTCATAGGGAATATTTCATTAATTGTCACAATACATATAAGTTAACATTATTTGTTTTTCAGATGAAGAAGCTAAGACAGAAAAGATGCCCAAAGTGACAGGACTAGAAAATGATGGAGCTGCTAATTAATTCAAGAAGAAACACACTCCTGGGCCTGTGAGCTGTTTTTTCCTAACCAAAATCTCAAAGGACACAGAGCCTGTTTTTCCTCATTTAAAGATTCCAATTGGTACCAGACTCCTACAAGTAGTGAGTTTTAAGTTTTATATTGATTAACTAATTCTAAGTCAATGATAAATGTTGCATCTCTATAGTTTTATTTTATCTTAAGGTCTTTTTTTGAAATATAAGGTTTGTAAATATAATTTTAAATTATATCTTCCACCTTGTAAAGATGATGAAACTTGTTAAATGTTTTTTTTGTCTGATGTATCTAGATTAATACAATAAATATGTGAATGATACATTAAGCTTTAAGCAACCAAATTAACAAATAATTTTACATAACCTTTATATTTTTCTGTGTTGAATTTTTCCTTAAAAGTACTGTTTATTTTAAAAAGAGAAATATAATAATCAAAAATTTAAAATTACCACTTATTTTAGAGAGAAAATTATTTGTCTCTTAATGTTATTAAATCCATTTTCAATAACTGTCATGAAATATAAAAATTAATCCCCATCACAATCTGTCTCTCTTTTTTAAGTTGATCAATAGAGACATACTTGGAAATGGAAGTGTTTCTTCCTTATGGTCTTCCAATTACTTACTGAAAATTGCAACAGGTTGAGATGGGAAAAACATGTTTTGAGGGCAGGTCATATGACTAAATTGCCTAATAACTTTGCACCAGTCACATAACCTTGATCTGCCTGCATTTAACATTCACATATTAGGTAAAGTTTGGTTCAACATATATTGCATTTTAATATTCCAAGGTTCTATGGCATCAATGTACTCACCTAGTAAAAATGCCATGTACATTTTTATCAGTTGGTTTTGAACTAGAAACAGGTAGTTAAAAGCACCTATGACTGATATTTCACTCTTTTGATAGAAAGTTCAATTATACGGAACTAGAGACCAGGTGCATGAAATTTGTGCACGGGCAGGGTCCCTAGGCCTGGCAGCAATCAGGGCCAATCTGTGAGGTGACTGGTGGGGTGATCTGGGATCCCCACTGGCACCCGCTTTGGCTGGCCTGGGGCCTGCAGACTGGGGGAAGCTCCTGTGTTGAGCCTCTGCCCCCTGGTGGTCAGTGCACTTCATAGAGACCAGTCGTTCTGCCTTTTGGTCGATTTGCATATTAGGCTTTTATTATATAGGACTAGAGGCCAGGTGCACAAAAATTTGTGTACTGGGGGGGGAAGGGGGGTCCCCCAGCCCGGCCCGTGCCCTCTCGCAGTCTGGGAACCCTCGGGAGATAATGACCTGCTGGCTTAGGCCTGCTCCCGGGTGGCAGAGGGCACGACCAATCCCTAGGTGCAGCCCCTGGTCAGGCTCAGAGTAGGGCCGACTGGGGAGTTGGGGCACCGCCCCCTGTCACGAACAGAGCAGGGTGGATAGGGAGGTTGTGGCCCCGCCCCCTGTCACACACAGAGCCGCAGGGCGATCAGGGGGTTTGGGCGCTGCCCCCTGTCACGCTGATCCAGGTGCCGGGAGGCATATTACCCTTTTACTATATTGAATAGAGGCCTGGTGCTTGGGTGGGGGCCGGCTGGTTTGCCCTGAAGGGTGTCCTGGATCAGGGTGGTGGTCCCACTGGAGTGCCTGGCCAGTTTTGATGAGGGGCTGAGGGCCGATTTCAGGCTGGCGGGGTGACTGAAGCTCCCAACCGCTCCTTTTTTTCTTTTTTTCTTTTTCTATCTGGGCCAGCTTTAGCTCTGAGCCTCGCTGCTGAAAGCAGGTTTCTGCCTTTACCTTCTGTATTTGATACAATGTTGCGGTCTGGCTGCGGCTGACTGAAAGCCAGTTTCTGGGGTTTTGTTTAGCTTCTATATTTGCAACATAGTTGCTTAGAGTTGCAGCTGAGAGGCCGGCAAGTCAGGCAGGGAATGTTGGAGTCCGCAGTCACTGGAGCAAGCAAGCCTCCCTGTTCGCTTCAGTGCATGGCTGCCGGCCGCCATCTTGGCTGACAGTTAATTTGCATAAGGATATGCTGATTAGCCAATGGGAAGGGTAGCGGAGTGACACCAATTTGCATATTTCTCTTTTATTAGTGTATATAACAATCATAAATTTAGTCATTGTAAATTGATGCTGGAGATCATGTATCTCTTTTTTTTAAATATATTTTATTGATTTTTTTACAGAGAGGAAGGGAGAGGGATAGAGAGTTAGAAACATCAATGAGAGAGAAACATCAATTCAGCTGCCTCCTGCACGCCCCCGACTGGGGATGTGCCCGCAACCAAGGTACATGCCCTTGACCGGAATCGAACCCGGGACCCCTCAGTCTGCAGGCCGACGCTCTATCCACTAAGCCAAACCGGCTAGGGCATGTATCTCTTGAAACCAGCCATCATTAGGTAGTTGCTATATAAAATGACTCTTGCTATAATTTTAACTTTCTTGACTATTTTATTGTAGGAATCTTTTTCAGCATGTGTCTTATTTTAAAAATAGTATATAGCTTTAAAAAAAATCCCTGACATTGAGGTAGTGCTTCTGTTCTGCTTGCTTGTAACTTTGCAAGGATGTTTCCTTAATTTTGCATCAAACTTCAGTGGAAATTAAAGATCAACTCCTCAACAAAGACTTTGACCATACAATTGAAATCACTTAATTCAAATTATGTTAAAACATTCTTTAAAAAAAACAAACACATGTATTTTTCTCATTCAATCTAGAATAATGTGTGTGTTTAGGGGTGGATGGTAGAGGATGAGAAAGATTTAGAGTGGGAAAGTGAGACAGTAAGAAAGAGAGAGAAAATCAAATTCCTTATTAGATTATGTATACTAAATGAAAAGATTAACCTGGCCTTCATAATCTAATACATGGTAGGCTCAAAAATATCTGGTAAGTGAACATTTTAAATAAATTAAATACATTTGCTAAATACTATTATCTGTCCACATTTACTATAGGAATTTCTAATTATATTGCTTATTGAACTAAACAAATGTTAGGACAGTTGTCTGAATTTTTTAAAAAATAAATTATTGGAACAAGTCCTGTTTCTTTCCACTACTAGTCTTTTAAAACTGGGCCCATTGGTAATATATTAACTAAATCTTAACTAGCAGAAAGTAATGAATCACAACCTAACAAGGGCCAAAATTATGGAGGGATTGTGTATTTTCTATGTGGCATATCATTATTAGGCTTAAGAACTAAATTTAGGCTTAGTAGGAACACAGAGATGAAACTTTCAGAATACCTTCTATTAGTTTTCAGTATGGTGTCGGAATGTATCACAAGGGACCAGGCATCATAAGTTGATTTTCACCATGTGCAGTCCTTTTTTCCTTTGTCCTTCACTGAGTCGTGTGCTCTTTTTTTTCTTCTACCTCTGAAGCACTCCTGAGGGGCTAGTTAAGCCAAGACAGAACATTTACCTTCTGCTTCAGTCCTTGAGAATCAGCAAACAGACTTAAGGAGAAGGAAAAGATAGAGGACTAAGAAAGCACTAGAAGAATCCAAATTTGAAAAAAAAATTAGAAACAATTATCAGTAATTTAAAGTTACCAATAAACTTTGTCATACATGTTTTTAAACCCAAGTGTAAAAATTAGACACCCATTAGAAAAGCATGTTAGACTTACCATGGAAATTTTAGTAAGTTAACATTAATGCTTCACGGTGTATATTATAAATTATTTTTTTATTCTTTTACTCTTAGCAAAATCTCTGAGTGGATGTCATCAAAATCCCCATGCTAGAGATATATTTGCTGTAGTGCATAGAGAGTAAGAAAGTTGCTGGTGGCAATGTGTAAAGATAAATCAGATATTCTTTACCAACTGCTAATCAAAAGTATAGTAGTTACATTTAAATTTTTCCTATGTCAATCTAATGTCTACACAAATAAATAGATGTGATACAGTAAGACAAAATTGCTCAAAAAAATTCTCCAAGATTACTCTACTGCTTCCCTATTTTTGCCTGCTCTAGGCAGCAGAATCTCGACTAGAGTGTCATGAGGGGTCCTCCCCATTCAGGTTTAAATACATGGAAAGCTATGTACTTGTATCCTAAATTAGCAGGTTTGTGTTTTCTTTCTATATTCTGAGCTTTCAAAGACTACCAAAGGAATGACTAGACTGACATTTATAAGAGGAACTATGTCAAGTGTAGATTACAACTTTAAACACAAAAAATATAAAGGATGCACACAAGATTCTCATTTCAGATACTAGCTTTCCTCTAAGTATCTAATGATAACCAGCATGGCTAAGGAAATGGTTCTGACCTAGTTGATAATACTTTCCTTATTTTCCAAATACTGTCACCTATATATTTCCCTAGATTTATTGCTTCAGCACTCAAAGTACCTTGTTTTATTCTCATTTATACAGTTGCTCAAATAACAGCTTTTAATAAAATAGATTTTATCGATTCCTAATAAATGCTTAATTCCCTCCAATATGTTGTATTCATGCCTGTTTTACCTGTACTTTCTCTCTAACTGGAGAATTCAGTGTCTGAATTTATGTTTTCTTTTGTGGTTTTATTTTTTAAGTACAGTGGGCAATTTCAAACTTCTCTGGTATTGAGTTAATCCTCTTACTAGACAATTAAGGGTTGTTTCCGTTTTAGCCCAGCTGGTGTGGCTCAATGGTTGAGCGTCAACCTATGAATCAGGAGATCTCAGTTCAATTCCCGTCAGGGCACATGCCTGGGTTGCAGGCTCAATTCCAAGTAGGGGGCGTGCAGGAGGCAGCCAATCAATGATTCTCTCATCATTGATGTTTCTATCTATCCTTCTCTCTCCTTCTCTGAAATATTAGAGGCCCGGTGCATGAAATTCATGCACGGGCATGGTTCCTAGGACTGGCCTGCAATCAGGGCCATCTTCCCCAGCTGCATGTAGCTGGCCCCGCCCCTGCCACCACACACTCCCGGTTCCCCATTCGCCATAGGGCAATCAGAGCCTGCCAGCCAGGGGGAGGGACCAAGAAGTCAGTCATTCCCGCCTTCTCGCCAGCCTCACCCCCACCAGGGGTTGGCCTCTGTGTGTGGGATGACTGGTGGGGCGAGGGCCTTGGCCTGGCACTGCCCATGGCCCCCAATACCCACCACCAGTTTCCTGTTCGCCATCGGGCAATGGGAGCCTGCCAGCCGGGGAAAGGCACCAAAAGGTGGTCAGTGCACCTCATAGTGTCTAGTCGAGTGGTCGTTCTGGTTGTTCAGCCATTAGGGTCAATTTGCATATTACCCTTTTATTATATAGGATTTTAAATAAGGTTAAGTTGTTTCAATTTGATGTAGCTCTTATAAGGAGACTTATATGATAACATGGTAGAGTTTGTTTTTTGTTTTTTTTCTAGAAAATAAAATGAGAAAATGTGAAAGTGGGGCCTTAGTAGGATAGAAAGGAAATTCCATTTTCTTCAGATTTTTTATCTCTATGGCCTTGGAAAAAGTAGGATAAACAGCTGGCTCCAGAGTCCACTAACCACTACAAGCTTCCTGTTTATAGCTCTGTGTACTATAAGACAATAGAGAAAATAACTTAAACGTTTTGATGATAAGGGACGAGCTTCTAGATTATAAATTCAAGTTCAGTAACTTTTTACCACATATGAGCTTCAACCAGTAGCAATGTACTTGAACAGAAAGAAAAAAAATCAATAAATATAAAAGCTCTATAGCTGAGAACATGTAGAGAATAAAACAAACTAAATAATAAAATAGTGCTAGAATAATATTTCTCTGATTTGAAGAGAAAACCAAGGTTTCAGACATAAAGAATCTGCTATGTGTTGAAAAGAAGCAGTTATAAACGATACATTCTATTTATATATTACAAAATAATCAAAACTTCCAAATAAAGGATGAAAGCCTATATATAAAGAATAAACATCTGAACAGAATTTCTTTTGCAACACAGGGTGCTCAAAAAAACAAAACAAAACAAAATCAATGTCTTTAATTTTAAAAAGACAAAAATGAAAGACTTTTCCTTTTTTAAATTTTTTTCTTTATTGATTACAGTATTACATATATGTCCTTATCCCCCATTTGCCCCAAAAAACTTTTAATTTTATACCCAGTCCTCTAATTTAAATATGAACCTTAAAAGCTATATTTTAATTCTAGTAAAAATATAAATTGAACACATTTAAAATATTACTTTAATTAATGAATGAAGAAACCAATAAGATGTAAACATTGGTTCAAGATGAATCCAAAAAGCGGATACATGTATAGGCAATCAGAAATTTAAAGTAAATGTGCTTCATAAATCCAAAATTACATTTTAATTTTTTTGGGGGGTAGGTAATATAGTGTATCACCAACTAACAAATTTATTTGTATTTCCATGAAAAAAAATAATAGCATTGCCATCCATTTCCTACATCTTACAGGGTAGCAAAATAAGAGTAATATAACTCAAAAACAATGAAAGGCACACAATCCATACATTAATAAGCTCATCTGGGTTATAGATTTTTAATGAAAAAGCACTTATTGGTCTATTTAAAAGTCTTTCACAAGAGTTTGCATTAAATGGCATTATTAGACATGAAAAAAAAATTCTAAATATTTGTTATCCATCACATTTTTTAAAATACAGTCATCATAATGGTGCAATACATGGGTTCAAAATAGAATTGTGTAGGTCAATCTAATATATGTCCAACTAAAGAGACTTTTAGTGAGATAAAAGGGAACATTCCATATGTTGTTTGTTTCTGTTTAACTTTCATTGCCATATCTAGCAATGGCACTTCAATTTACCCTTAGAGAAAAAAGTATCTCAAATTTATTCCATGCTTTGATCATGGAATTAATACAGTTAGACTTTGATTTCATATGTTATTTTTAGAAATGCAATAAATAAATATAGCAGATAAAGACATTAAGTAAATTAGAAAAAATATATAGTGCACAGCTAGCAGAGAGAAAAAAAAAAGCCTTAGTTGATTGAATACAAGTAACAGAGGAAAGAAAAACAAGCAGAGAATAGCATATAAAACATAAATAAGCCTAAATATAATAGAAACTAAAATATATGTAATTAGATTATACTCTTTCCTTAAAAGACTGATTACAGATTCTACATAAATGCAAAGCATAATAATATATGCTATTACAATAAACACTTAAAATATATCAGCACATAAATTTTTGGAAATAATAAGAATAGGTTACATAAGTTAAGATTCAGTAATTTGATAGATTAGTATACAATCATAGGATATAATTGGGGAAACCCATACTTCTAGTTGCACAGGCACTAGAAAAACTTGATATACACATCCAATTCAAGAAAACATGCCATTAGCATTATTTCAAAATTCATAGAGAATATAATCATACCTCAACATTCTCTCCCTATCTCCCTGAACCAAGGCACCATCATCCTCCATCAGAACTATTTCAACAGCATCCTAAATAATTTCCATAATAGCTGATAGTGATCTTTTCAAAATAAAGTCAGCTTATTGTCTTCCTGTACTCAAAACAACTCTGCAATCATTTCCATTTCAAATAGTAATAGCCTTGTAGGTCATTGTAAGCATTTTGTCATTTTGAATTGGACATGTGTGCATGATTTCAAGTTCTGAGGACATAGGGATTGAAATAATGGATTTCCCACCAATTATACTTCATATGACATATTTTAATTGCCCACTAAATAGTAACTGAATGAAAAAACAACTGACTAAATAAATCTTCTGACATGCTTTTCTCAGAAAGAGAGAGACCAGGTATGTTAAAAGTTAAAAGATATAGTGAATGCAAATAATCTTAGCTTTAAAATTGATGTAATAGGCACATATAGTAACAGTACTTCCAAAAATTAGAGAATGAATATTTTTAAGCACATATAAAACATTGGCAAAAACTAATAGCATATTAATCCTTGAAGGAAGAGCAAATATATTACAAATAATCAACATTGAGTATGACACATTCTGTGACAATAATGCAATTATTTGATTTTAAAATGTCATATTCCTCTAATACTTAGATAAAAATAAATTAACATTGTTATAACTCATAAATGAAAAAGAAATCATGATGCAATTATGAGAGAAATTACCAAATATTCTAAGATGAGTGACAAAGAAAATACTAGAGATCATAAATTATAAGATACTAGAGGCCGGGTGCACGAAATTCTTGCATAGGTAGTGTCCCTAGGTCTGGCTGGCGATCAGGGCCGATCGGGGCCTTCCTTCATTTCGTGCCATCCCCTGGTGGTCAGCGCACATCATAGCGAGTGATCGAACTCCTGAGGGGACACTTTGCATATTAGCCTTATATATATATATATATATATATATATATATATATATATATATATATATAGATAGATACCCAAAATACTTCTTAAAAATATTACATATATTATCTAAACACTAGGGGTCCAGTGCATGAATTCGTGCACCTTGAAAGAAACTGTGGGCCTCGGGGCTGCAGTGGGCACAGGGGCGGGTCTCGGCCCATCCTCCATGTCTCTGCCCAGCCCCTCCCGCTGCAGCCCCCAGTCCCTAGACTGCCAGCAGCCCCACTCCTGCCGCCTCCACTCCCACATGGCACTGGCCCCACTTGCACCCCCTGCCAGCAAGCGGAGCCGGCCGTCAGCAGGTGTGAGCGGTGGCTGCTGCCCCAATCGCCCTTCAGGAGCAGGGGGAGGTGGAGAAGCCCTCAAGGGTGATTGGGGCCAGCAGCCACCACTTGCACCCACTGATGGCACCAAGCAATTGGGACCGGTGTCAGGCGCCGGCTGCGAGTGCAAGCAGCGGCTCTGTTGCCAGCAGTGGGTATGAGCGGTGGCTCCAGCGCCAGCTGCGGGTCTGAGCAGGGCCAATGCTGGCAGTGGGTGCAAGCGGAGGCTGCCAGCCCCGACCGCCCCTCAGGAGCAGGGGGAGGTGGAGAAGCCCTAAGGGGGGCTTGGGGCTGGCAGCCGCTGCTCATACCTGCTGATGATGGTGCTGAGCAATTGGGCGTTGGCAGCAGTGCAAGCGGGGCTAGCACCGGCAGCAGGTGCAAGTGCCCAGCAAGACCATGGCACACAGGAGCAAAAGAATTTTCAGTAACCATCAGAAGCTTGCCCTGATGACAGTGGCCAGCGCCCCACCTTGGCCTGGCACCCCCGCTCATCTCCACCATCATGCCATGGCTGATACCCACCATGTCCCACGCTCTGCCACCTGATGCCGATGCCCACCATGTTCTGCACATGCCCCCTGGTGGTCAGTGCACATCATAGCGACCGGTTGTTGGGTTGTTTGGTTATTCCGCCATTCGGTCTATTTGCATATTAGGCTTTTATATATATAGATATGATTTACATTATTTTTTTTTAAAAATCCCCAAAATATAAAACTAGATCCCAGAAACAGAGTAAAATAAATTTAAATATAGGGAAAAAATATAAATCATTAATGTGATATTCAAAGTGAGGATTTCATTCTTAGAAAAGATTGATGATGATATGGACAAATGTCTGACAATGATTTTTTTGGATATGGCACCAGAAGCACAAGCAACAAGAGCAAAAATAAACAAATGTGACTACATCAAAATAAAAAGCTTTTACAGAGCAAAAGAAATAATCAACCAAATGAAAGGCAATCTATGGAATTGGAGAAAATATTTGCATACCATATATCTGATATGGGTTAATATCCAAAAGAACTTACACAACTCGGCAAAAAAAAAAATGATTTGATTTTAAAATGGGCAGAAGAAAATAGACTTTTTTCCCAAAGATGGCATGCATACAAGTGTCCAACAAGTACTTGAAATGGTTCTGGACACCACTAGTCATCAGGGAAATACAAATCAAAACCATGAGATCTCAAAACTGAACGGCTATTATAAAAAAGACAAGATAATAACAAATGCTGGTGAGAATGTGGAAAAAAAGAGAACCCCTGTGCACTGTTAGTGGAAATATAAATTGGTACAAAAAATAGTATGAAGATTGCCCCCCAAATTTAAAATAAAACTCATATGTTAGAGCAATCCCACTTTTGAGTATATATTCAAAGGAAATAAAAACACCATCTTGAAGAGATATATGAACTTGCACATTCATTGCAAGAGTTTTTACAAAAGGCAAGACATGAAAATAACCTGTGTCCATTGTCAGATAAATGGACAAAGAAACTGAAAATATATTTATTTATATATAGTTCAGCCAAAAAAAAATAAAGAAAATCCTGCCATTTGTGATAAAATGGCTAAACCTTGAGGGCAGTATGCCAAGTAAAATATATCATATGTCAGACAGAGAAAGGTAAATACTATGGGATCTCACTTATATGTAGAATTTAAAAACATTGAACACAAAGAAATAGTAGAATGGTAATTTTCAGAAGTAGAGGAATGGGAGATACTGGCAAAAGGGTACAAGCTTCCAGTTATAAAATGAAAAAGTTCTGGTAATCTAAATGCACAGCATGGAAGCTATAATTAATAATACTGTGTTGTATAATTGAAACTTGTTATGAGAGTAGAGCTTTCATATTCTCACCATAACAACAAAATGATAATTATTTGAGGTAAACAATGTGCTAACTTATCATAGTAAATATCTCACAATATATACACATATCAAGTCATCATATTATACATTTTAAACTTACAAAATGTTATATGTCAATTACACTTCAATAAAGCTGAAAAAAAGAAAGTTGGATAGGTCTTACTATCATAATACTAAATGAAATCATATATATAATGACAATTATATTACACTTTGTGTACAGTTTAAAACCATAAAGAGAAGTACTAATATTTATGTATACATGCATTCAGTTTTACAATATACATGAGAAAAACATAGCAATTACACTACCCAAAGTAGTGATATTTGGGTAGAGGAGATAGGATGGAGTTGAGAACATCAACTACATAATTACAATGTTATTCAAAAAAGAATTTGATATTAATCTTTGTTGGGTATCTCTATGTATATCTACTTCAGATTTCTTTAGGATTGAAATATTTTATAATTAAAAATAAAACATTTAAACAAACAATTAACATTTTGATGTGTATTATGTAATAAAAAATTATTTTAATGCCTGCTGCTGCATTTCCTTTCTGAGAATTTGTAAGAAGCTACTTATTTACTCTCCTTATTCTCCACTTGGGAGAGGAATCATACTACTCAAGATTGCAAAAAAAGTTATACGTAATTGAAGAATCACATTTTTTTTTCATTTTTAAAAGTATACTTTATTAATATAATAGAGGCCCGGTGCACAAAAATTTGTGCACTCGGGTGTGGGGGGGTCCCTCAGCCCAGCCTGTGCCCTCTCGCAGTCTGGGACCCTTCGGGGGATGAGCACCTGCTAGCTTAGGCCCGCTCCCCAGGGGATTGGGCCTAAGCTGGCAATCAGACATACCTCTGGCAGCCTGGGAGCCCTTGGGGGATGTGCACTTGCCAGCGGGGAGCAGGCCTAAGCTGCAGTTGGACAATCCTTAGTGCTGCTGAGGAGGCGGGAGAGGCTCCCACCACCACCGCTGTACTGGCAGCCATCAGCCTGGCTTGTGGCTGAGCACACTGACCACCAAGGGGCAGCTCCTGCATTGAGCACCTGCCCCCTGGTGGTCAGTGTGTGTCATAGTGACCAGTCATTTGCTAGGGTCCAACCCCAGCAGATCCAGGGGTCCACAAAGGTGTGGACGGAGTCGGCGAAGAAGGAATGACACGGAGGCAGCGTTCAGTTGATCAGCAGCCTAGCCAGGATCTCTAGCCAGGAACTCCAGCCAAGTTCTAGTCAGGATCTCCAGTCAAGTTCTGGTTAGGATCTGATCAGGATCTGATGAGGATCTGATCAAGAATCACATTTTTATAGTGCATGTAGAAATTTCTGTGACCTGTATGTTTATTGTAGTCCAGATGTTAATGGCTATGATTATTTTGTTATGAATAAAATCACTGCAAGCAAAATTTCTTTACATTCCTTTTAAGCATTGCCAAGTTGCTTAGAGGTTAGGTTGGAGAACAGGTGGAATCTTCAAAATCTGTTTTTCGGGCTTGGTTTATCAAAAAATCTTGTGATATACACATTTAATGTATATTTATTTATTCTATAGATGCATGATTATTTTATGTGTTTTTATTTTATTAAATATGTGTATATTCTCATCCTATATAATAAAAGCTTAATATCCTAAGTGCCCAGTCGTCTGTTCAACCAATCAAAGAATAATATGCTAATGATATGCTAAGACTGCTCAACTGCTCCCTATGATGTGCACTGACCACCAGGGGACAGATGCTCTGACTGGTAGGTTAGCTTGCTGCTGGGGTCCAGTCAATCGGGACTGAGATGAGCCAGACATGCTCTGGAGCCCTTCGGTGGTACCTGCCGGCTGGCCAACCTCCCGCGTCCCTGCCTAGCCCCGATTGTGCACCAGTGGGGTCCCTCAACCTTGCCTTCACCCTCTTGCAATCTGGGCTGAGGGACCCCCCCCCCCCACCGAGTGCACAAATTTCATGCACTGGGCCTCTAGTATTATATATTTTTTTAGTATATACCATATGAGCATGGGGGTAGAGCTGGAGTTTTGAAATTTCTCTTCTAACATCACTTTCAATTTCTGAACTCACAGAATATTTCAAAAGATGTATTTAGTTGATGAAAACTTGTGAAGCAAGTTTAGTTGGCATGGGCATCACATAGGTCAAAATGTTAAGAGGAAGGTAGGGTTGTGAGAGAGCAGGGAAATCTCTGAAATGAGAGTTGTGCAAACAATCAGCTTTTTCTGAGTAGCAAAGGATCTCATGAAAGTTAATTCTCTGTGGTAAATGTTTAAGGTCAGAGTGAACAAGAGCGTGGTGACAGAGTGCATTGCCTGACTTTGCACAAGCAGGAGGCATGCAGCCCCTGCGTTGGGCTACGCTGAATGGAAGAATGCTGGTCAAATGCCTTCTCTATTGGCTTTCTCAATACTTTATGACAATTTACTCTGTGTGTTTTGCAATTGAGCCTGATAGCTCTGCAATTACTTGGTCTCAACAAACACTGAAATTGAGAATAGGTTTTATTTCTTTCATTTGTGTTTTCCTTGCCAGTTCCTCCTTTGGGACCCTCTGACTGTGGCAACTTGATGATAATGTGTTTGTCAGGGAAGACTGTGTCCAATGATTGTTCATCTTTCTTATTTCTCTTTTACTTGGCTTTGCTGCATAGGCATTATAACTTACCCTCCAATTCCCCGGGAAGGCAGTAATGCCTTTACTGAATTTACCTTTGCTATCTAGCTATTCAAGATTAATGATAGAAGGAAAGTCTGATGTCAACTCTACCTGGGGAGAAAAGGAGTTCAAGGAAAAGGCAGTGGAATGTCTTTAGAGACAAGACAGGGGTCTAGCTTTCAATGGCTTGAAGCTTGTTAGATCAGCATGATTTATGTAACTGCTCATGCTACAGTTTCTTCTGTGTATATATTTCTATGCCTTTGTATGAACTCACCTAGAGTGAGGTGATACATTCCTATATCGTCTTTTCTGAATCCTTCAATAAGATACTGTCCTCAAATCACAGTTCTACCTATGGCTGGAGAGACTAATGCTCACAGACGGGGTCAGCTCGACCACAGGCTTCAGGACATGCATTTATGTATGATTTTGAAATTATAAAAAAAAGGGAAATCGCAATGTAAGACTGACTGCTGAGGGCAGTCATTTTCCAGTGGATATGATTATTTGAACTTTGATGATCCCAGGAAGTTCTATGCCATGACCCAAGCCAGATCTAAATGTTTTCGTTTCCTTTTCTATATGAAAACTTCCCGTTTTGTAATGACTGACTTCATAATAAAACAAAGATAGCTGTTCTGAATGTAATAGAATTTCCAGAAAATTCAGAATATCCTTACTGTAATTTTCACCTTATACTTTTTTTATAATATGCAGTACCAAATTAATTGCCTTGGAGTCAGGCAGAAGTATATGATTGGAATTTTCAACATTTTATTGCAGAACTTTTTGATTTTTGCCAACATAGTTCTAGATAGTAGATGGGGAAATCACCTGATGATCTAGCCATACCTAAAAATCTGATTTATTATGAATGCAATTGACTTGAGCATTTGAATATATATATATATATATATATATATATATATATATATACACCTTAAATAAAATAATAACACCTGGATTAAAAATCCTAGGTGTTTATCATCACAGGTGGTCTGTGGAAAATAAATTGAGAACTACAGGCAAGGAATCTCATGCCTACATAGGGATCCTCTTGATTTTAATATAAACCATATAAATGGCTGAAACTTTCTTTAGTCATAATTCTAGGACAAAACAAACAGTATTGAAAATATAATCTATGTACTATTCTAGTCCACCTTAAGAGACTTCAATGACAGGTTTTCCTTAATTCTATTTAAATTTTTATTTAATAGTCACCCATCACGCAAACAAATACAAATATAGTGTTAAACCAATGGACTAGAATAATGCAGAGCATAGTTTTCTCTGCCCTGGTGTCAGTATTGCTTCTCTCCAGTTTAACTCTACCATTAGGCCATATTTACCAAACACTTCTCTAGACAAAGAGAGACATGACCTGCTTAAGAACAATGGGACCACAGAGATTAGCAGGACTGAAAGATGAAAGAGAACCAGCCACTGAGATAGGGCAAGGTGTTTGCTTAGAATTGCTTGGAGAAATCTAATATGACACTAAGAAACCAGCATCCTGATTGTAGATGGGAAGGAGGCACCAGGGAAGAAAAGGAGTTTAGCAGTTGGAGATGCGAGTACAGTTATGTTTACTCAGATTTTTATTATTAAATGTACAGATTCTGTGAATGGACACTAAAGCTGACTGTCAATAGTCAACAAATTCCTAGCTCTTAGCACAATTGGCCGCCTAATCAGGTCAGGGCTCTGGTGCTCTTTGGATTTTATACATGGAATATGAATTTGAGCACAATAGCACTCAAACCTGCAGGGTTTCTAATTGCAAATCTCATTATCTTTATTTGCCACCTGCACGCACCCCGACTGGGGATCAAACCAGCAGCCCGGGTCTGTGCCCTGACCAGGAATTGAATCTCTGACCTCCAATGTATAGGACCACTCTCCAACCAACTGAGCCACACCAGTCAGGGCACAAATCTCATGACCCTTAAAGTTCTTTGGTTTATAACCATGGTAGAAAACATAAGTCACAGAGCTTTAAATATAAATTCAATAGAAAGTGGAGATAGTTTTCCTTAAAGATAGTTGATACCCAGATACTGAAAAAAAAAGTACCCATTTTGGCCAGGCTAGCAGCCAGTTTTATAAAGTTGGTAAGGAATAGTTCTAAAAGCACGAGAGAAAAGATATCATAACTGCAGTAGGTGATGTTATGAAAATTTATTTTTATATGGTCAAAATGACAGGGCTGTTGAATTGTTTAATTTTGGCTTCCACAGTTGGATCAATTTGAATTTACAAGTAGAGTCATATCTTATTCAAGAGTGATTATATAAATGCAATGCATAAATTAAACTTCAGATAAACTTACTGTTACCCAAAAATTCTTCTTCTTTTTGTTCTTTGAAGGTGGATGTACTTTTTCTTATCTTCTCTCCACTATTATATTGTTTCTCCTGATATCCTAGATGAAGTCGTTACTTTGATAAAGTTTCGGTGTCAGTTTGTACCAAAATACATATCTTTAATTTTAGAATTTTAGGGTTACAAGATACAGCCATTCTGGGAGTGTAGGATCCTGGGAACTAAAATACACTGAGAAAGAATAAGCACATTTACCCCATCTCATGGTTATTTAAAGACATAGGCTCATTGCAAAACATTCCTTCACACCACTCTTTCTCTAGCCTGTCTAGATATTATAAATTAATAAAAACAGCTAACATATATTTCATAGTTAATACAGCTGTAAATCCTCACAGCAACAGTATTTTACCAATCTTACAAATAATGAGACTGAGGAAAGACTAAATCAAGGGATTTTCTGCAGATGATGTGACTAGAAATCAGCAGAACCAAGAGGTAAAGACCAGTCCTCAGGCTCCGAAGTCCTGTGTTTAATCGCTGTCATGAGCAGAATTCTAACACGGCACGCTGCCCAACCTCTGGAACTGTGAATCTGATGGATTTTGCTCCCATAATTGGATCATGTTATATAGCACCGCTTACCTTCAAAGGGGGAGATTATCTGGATGGGCCTGACCTATTCTCGTGAACCCTTTAAAAGCAGAGTTTCTCCAGCAAGACACAGTGAGGAAGTCAGAATGCTGCATGCTGGCTAGTCTGGAAGAAAGCAGACATCCTGGTTCTCAGTTGCCAAGGAAGAGACAGACTCTAGCAGCTAAGGGCAGTCATCCAATAGCTGTTAGGGAAACGGTACCTCAGTCTTACAGCCGCAAGAGACTGATTTCTGCTAACCACAAGAATGAACTTGGAAGTGGAACTTTTCCCTGGAACCTCCAGCCAATGACTCAGCCTGGAGAACATCTTGATTTCAGGTTTTTGGTACCCTGAGCAGGAAGCTGAGCCATACAGTGCCAGACTTCTGACCTATAGAACTGTGAGCTAGTAAGTGGCTGTTGTTAAAGTTACAGTATATTATTAAAGTGTTATGCAGCAATAGAAAACTATTACATGCCCTGTAGGATGCATATAGCGATATGATGGAAGTGCACTCACTTTGTGTTTGTTTCTACACATTGGTTCCATGCGGGGCTCTAAAGATACACAAACTAGTTTAGGTTTTTTTATTGTCAGTGTGAATCAATTCACAGTCTGTTTCAAAAGATAATCAAAAGTAGTATGATTATTTTAGTAAATACATTCTTTGAAAAGAATGCTTTAAGCCAAATCAAATGCTTTTCAATATTTTGTGACTCTGTCTAAATTTATCTGTATCTATATAATTATCTCAGTCTTGGCACCAATACTGTAGAAGATCTCATGTTGTCTGCCAGTTATGTCAGAAAATCTGTGCTACCCTCAAGGGGTGCTCTAAATTTACTTTCGCCTACAAATATGGGTTTTTCCAGGCCTCCTTTCATATCTCCTGATTATATATGTTCTTTATTAAGTGACAAGAAAATTATGAAATGTGTCTAATTCTTTATTATCACTTATTTTGACACAGTCTGATTAAATTTTATTTTCCAGTAAATTGGTAGGAATGGCTTTGTTTAATTTATGGAGAATATATATATATTTCAGAGAGGAAGGGAGAGGGAGAGATAGAGACATTAATGATGAGAGGGAAACATCGATTGGCTGCCTCCTCTATGCCCACTACTGGGGATCAAGCCCACACCCAGGCATGTGCCCTGACCAGGAATCCAACTGTGACCTCCTGGTTCATGGGTCAAAGCTCAACTACTGAGCAACACCAGCCAGGCTAACTTATAATTTTATGACATATGCTAATGTTCTTTATCATTACCTTTTTTATTTTTACTTTACATGCAGATTATGATTAAGCAGCTAATATCCACTGAAGTACAAAAGATTAGTTACTATTTAATAACTAAAACAATGAAGTTTAAATATCTTATGATAACAATTAGATAAAAATTATCAGCAAAATGAAATCATAGGTATATTTGTATGAAAATAATACTACTTTCTATTTTGCCATTATAAATTATGAAGCTAATCATGAACTATCAAAAAATCTGATTTTCAGAAAGAAAAACAATAGTATCCTCATTATTAGCAACATTCATCTTATAATCATTACAAAAATTTGACGCATCTCAATGAGGAAGATGCCCTGTGGCAAGTTTACTTAAAAGCAACATAAATGAAAAAAACAGAATGAACTTAATTTGTTGAACTTCTTTCTTAATTATGGGACATAAAACCTTCATGAATCCCATGTAAATTCTAAAAGAGAAAACACAGTAAGTATTAATTAAATATTCAGTTATGGTTTATTGTGGTATAAATATAAGCTCAATTATGAGATTTTATATGACATATGCACACACATTCAAATTAAATTAAGCCTCATGAATAAGTGAATAATTTTACAACTGAAAAGATCTGAAGGTCTTCTAATTCACCTCACTCAGTCTCAAGACAGAGAAATACATGCATGGTATCAGACAACTAGTCATAAAATAACATAAAATAAAAACAAAACAAAACATGTGGTGTGCGAAACCAGGATAAAAATGTGGACATCTATTGTTTGATGTCTGTCCTGTAGGCCTCCTACCACTCCCATTTTGGGGAAGTCTAATCCTTCCTCCATTATCTTCTCAGTCTGTCCACTCCAACGACTTCCCAACGTTCTCTTCCATGATTCCAAAATCAATATGTTTAACCTTGACCTCACATACAAATCCTAATAAATATTTCCCACTATTCCTATGGTATCTTTTGGTATTTGCTTTTCCTTCATTTCAACCCATGATGTTTAAAGTTTTGTTTTTTAAACCATATATTCACATTTTATGCAACGTGGTGCACCATTGTGAATGAATAAGCACTTTGCAGTTGTATGTTTGTTTACACACAAACACACATCTTTGAATTATTTAAAGCAGGAAACTTAGAAATTTAACTCTGGGATCAGTTTCTGAGAAAGTACAAAATTTTATAGCTTAACTGCCAGCAATATTTTGGGAAAATATAAGAACTTCATGCATTTTTTCAACAGTACCTACATGTTTTTAAAAAATGGATTTAGAGAATGAAGTCAAAAGCAGGAATATATATATTAGAGGCCCGGTGCATGGATACGTGCATCGGTGGGGTCCCTCAGCCTGGCTTGCACCCTCTCACAATCCGTGACCCCTCGGGGAATGTCAGAGTGCTGGTTTTGGCCCGATCCCGCAGGCCTGGCCGAGGGACTCCACCGGTGCATGAATCCGTGCACTGGGCCTCTAGTATGCATATAAGATCTTTGGTTAATCTCTCCCCACCCTCCCCCTCCCCACTTCCCTCTGAGATTCATCAGTCTGTTCCTTGTTTCCATGCCTGTACGTTGAACATCATCTTCCCCCTGGTGGTCATTGCAGATCATAGCTACTGGACGGTTGGCTGGTTGCTTAGGCTTTTAATAA